>NC_079449.1:1157931-1190431 GCF_903798145.1 Danio aesculapii | reverse complement strand
TTCTTCCCCATTCTGATGCTCACTTTGACCTGCAGCAGATCGTCTTGACCATGTCTACATGCCTAAATGCAGTGAGCTGCTGCCATGTGATTGGCTGATTAGAAATTTGTGTTAGCGAGCAGTAGGACAGGTGTACCTAATGAAGTGGCCGTTGAATGTGTGTATGTAAAATAATTTGTATTATACATAAATATTTATATTTATTTATACAAACAAATTCTGCATATGCAAAATTACTATTTACAAAACACAAGTCTGAATTGGAAGAGGAGTTTACATCTCATTATTCATACTTTAATCTTGTAATTCTGACTTTTTTATTTTTATTAATGTATATATTCATAAATACACACACATACTGTACATAAAATTAAAAACATCTAAAAGAAATATACATTTATATATGTATTTATATATATATATATTTTTTTTTGTCATATATAAATATTTATATAAATGAATATAAATGTATATAGACAGTTAACATTAAAGTTACCATTTAATGTGAGTTATAAAGTTGAATCTAATCTAAAATCTAATCTTATCAATATCGCAATAATCAATATCAGTTTTTATGATAATGACAATTTGAAATGGTAATATTAAGCATCATAAAATTTACCATGGTTTACTATGAAACTGGTAATTATGCGTGACAATACAGATATCTTTGTGTGGTTTAAATGAAGCGCAGTGTGTTTTCTACAGTTTCTGCTAGTGATCAAACGCCTGCCGTGTTTCAGACGGAGGAATGAAAGCGAGCCTGTCGTCCTCCATTATCTGCGTTTGCCCTTGTGTGTGTGTGTGTGTGTGTGTGTGTGTCGCTCCAGAGAAAAACATCCCGAACATGACAGGGAGAGAGAGGAGAAATAAAACACAACTGAACAGCCAATAAATCTGAGGGCCATTTAGAACCGGACAGCGTTATTTGCCCTTTCATAAAAATAGATGTGAAGATCAGGAAAAGGGATTGAGATTCAATTTCTGTCCGAACAGATCAAAGCACTCAGTTAAGAGATGAAGTTTATTCCCCGATTCCTGCTCTCAGCAGTTTTACATTAAAATGTGTTAGCTTGCGTCGCTTGTTTTCAGTACAGTTCGTATTCTTAATGGTTATCAAGCGTATTGAAGTTGCTTGTGTGTTTTGATATAGTAACATACATTAGTTTTATGTTTCACTGGCTGTAGTTAAAACTAGCTTATATTTAGGAACATTTTTGTCACTTTTTTTTTTTTTCAATTTAAGACTTTTCTTTTGTAATTAAAATCTTGCAATTCAGACTTTTGTCTTGTAATTCTAAGTTTCCATGTTGTAATTCAGACTTTTATCTTGTAATTCTGAGTTTACCTCTCAAAATACAGACTTTTATCTTGTATTTTTGAGTTTACATCTCGTAATTCAGACTTTTATCTTGTAATTCAAATTTTTTATTTTGTAATTCTGAGTTTACATCTTGTAATTCTGACTTTTATCTTGTAATTTTAAGTTTTCATATCACAGTGCAGACTTTTACATCTTGTAATTCTGAGTTTACATCGAGTTTTTCAGACCTTTGTCTTGTACTTCAGATTTATTTAGTAATTCTGAATTTACATCTCGTAATTCAGACACTAATCTTGTAATTCAGATTTTTTTGTAATTCCAAGTTTACATCTCATAATTCAGACTTTTATCTTGCAATTCTGAGTTTACATCTCGTAATTCTGAGTTTACATCTCGTAATACAGACTTTTATCTTGTAATTCAGATTTTACATCTCATAATTCAGACTTTTATCTTGTATTTCTGAGTTTACTGCTCATAATTCAGGCTTTTATCTTGTAATTCTGAGTTTACATCTCGTAATTCTGACTTTTATCTTGCAATTCTGAGTTTACATCTCGTAATTCTGACTTTTATCTTGCAATTCTGAGTTTACATCTCGTAATTCTGACTTTTATTTTGTGATTCTGAGTTAACTGCTCATAATTCAGACTTTTATCTTGTAATTCTGAGTTTACATCTCATAATTCTGACTTTTATCTTGTAATTCTGAGTTTACATCTCATAATTCTGACTTTTATCTTGTAATTCTGAGTTTACATCTCGTAATTCAGACTTTTATCTTGTAATTCTGAGTTTACATCTCATAATTCTGACTTTTATCTTGTAATTCTGAGTTTACATCTCATAATTCTGACTTTTATCTTGTAATTCTGAGTTTACATCTCGTAATTCAGACTTTTATCTTGTAATTCTGAGTTTACATCTCATAATTATGACTTTTATCTTATAATTCTGAGTTTACATCTCGTAATTCAGACTTTTATCTTGTAATTCCAAGTTTACTGCTCATAATTCAGACTTTTATCTTGTAATTCTGAGTTTACATCTCACAATTCTGACTTTTATCTTGTAATTCTGAGTTTACATCTCACAATTCTGACTTTTATCTTGTAATTCTGAGTTTACATCTCATAATTCAGACTTTTATCTTGTAATTTTGAGTTTACATCTCATAATTCAGACTTTTATCTTGTAATTCCAAGTTTACAGCTCATAAGTCCGACTTCTATGTTGAATATTCTGAGTATACATCTTATAATTCAGACTTTTATCTTGTAATTCTGAGTTTACATCTTATACGCTTATTTCACGCGGCCGCCATTTTAAAGACCTAAAGCGAGGCTGCGGTGGGAAGAAACCCGGAAGTATAGGGCCAGCACTGTAAACATTGCAGTAACATGCTGTGGACTGCAAACCTCCAGCTGTTACCGAGATTTCAAAATGCAGAAATGGTGTAAACATCGCTTTAATATCATTCAGTAAGTTTAATTTAAACAATTAAAAAGCAATTTAGCATCAAACAACATCACAATCTCTGTAAGAGTAATATGCTCAAGTGTCCTCCTATAGGCTTCAGTTCATGGCAACAAGTAAACACCGTGGGGACGCTTCCCTGCTTCAGCCTATGTAACCCGGTGAG
Source organism: Danio aesculapii (assembly GCF_903798145.1). Classification (NCBI taxonomy): domain Eukaryota; kingdom Metazoa; phylum Chordata; class Actinopteri; order Cypriniformes; family Danionidae; genus Danio; species Danio aesculapii. The sequence goes on along the minus strand of NC_079449.1, from coordinate 1,187,465 downwards.
TGATAAAACACTGCAGTCCTCTGTAGCACACCCTCGTGTTGTCTGTAATAGTGTTATCGCGGTACTGAAGTTTTAAAACAGTCTATTTCCCGCTAGCATTGAAACGCCGCTGAGCGCGGATGACTTGACTGGTCTTTACGGCTGCTTCGCGCTCCAGTCTCCGTGCATCTGTGTTTGCACTCAGTTTACCGCTCTTCACCCAGTGCAAACACAGATACACGGAGACTGGGGCGCGAAGTAGCCGTGAAGACCAGTCGAGTCATCAAGCAGATCACTCGTCTGTGTTTGTGCTCGGTAAACAGCGGAGGGTGAACTGATGACCTTCTCGGCCAATCACAAGCATTTCTGTTGAGCACGTGAATACAATGGCAAATCAGCGCTGTTTTAAGAAAGCCATCAACAGTGGCTTAAATGTTAGCGGGAAATTGACAGTTTTTGTTTTAATTCAGTAACGTGACAAGTCTAATATAGTGAAAGAATCAGTATATTAACTCGAGTTTGATAAAAGGTGTCTAAAATGTGTGTTTGGGAAAGAAAATGTTAGCTAACTAGTGCCATTTCCCTTAACTTAGCTGAAAATGAGCTCTGATATGCCTTTTTATTTTCACCATTTATACAGAACGGACCTTCGGGTCACTCGGAAGGTGGTGAAATGATAAATTTGTGTCACTGTCTCTTCGCTGATAAGATATACAGCAAGCTACACAACGTTCCAATGTAACTCCCAATGATACTTCCGGGTTTCTTCCCACCGCAGCCTCGATTTCGCTTTTAAAAATGGCGGTCGCGTGAAATCAGTCTATACAGACTTTTGTCTTGTACTTTAGATTTATTTAGTAATTCTGAGTTTACGTCTCGTAATTCAGACTATTATCTTGTAATTCAGATTTTTTTTGTAATTCTTAGTTTACATCTCATAAATCAGATTTTATCTTGTAATTCTGAGTTTACATCTTGTAATTCAGATTTTTTTATTGTAATTCTGTTTACATCTAGCAATTCAGACTTTTATTTTGTATTTGTGTTTTTCTTGTCATTCTGAGTACATCTTGCCATAACTTGTATTTTGTAACTTGTAATTTGCGTGTGTGTGTGTGTGTGTGTGTGTGTGTGTGTGTGTGTGTGTGTGTGTGTGTGTGTGTGTGTGTGTGTGTTATCAGCTCACTGTGGCCTGTAAGCGAGTCAGAAATGTTCAGAGGTTCTCCAGTGCTCCACATGCTCAATCCCACAATGCACCAGTGGAGGCCAAACCCAGTCCACCAACGAACGACTACAGAGAACTGGACCGCAAGATCCTGCAGCTGTGTGGTAAGAAACACACACATAAATACACACACACACACACACACACATTTAGAATAATGCAAAAGACCCTAGTGATGCCCTAGAAACCACTTAATTATAGCAGAAATACACAAAAACTACTTAAAACAACCCAGCAACCATCTAGAGATGCCCTAGCAAGTTAGAAGAAACGTATAACTCACAAATGCAATGCCCTAGTTTAAAAGTTTTATAGACCCTAGCAACCTCCTGGTGCTCTAATAATCACTTAAAAGTCATAGCAGAAGTGCAGTAATACTGCTGAAAATACCCTAGCAACTACTCTAAAGACCAAAGCAGCCAATTAGTGTTACCCTAGTGTTAATACACTAGATATACTTAAAACACCCTAGCAACCACCTAGTGATGCCATAGAAACCAATTAGCATCAATGCATTAAACCTCCTCAAAAGTCCCTAGCAACCAACATGTGTCTCTAAAACGGCTCAAAAGACCTTAGCAACCCCCTAGTTACTCCCTAACAACCACTTAGAGCACATGGCAGCAATGCACTAAAACACGTCAAAAGACCCTAGCAATGGCCTAGTGTTGCCCAAGCAAGCACTTACAACTCATAATTGCAATGCACTAAAACTACTAGGTGCCTACCAACCACCCAGTGATGCCCCAGCAACTACTTCAAACACATTGCAGCAATGCACTAGAAACGACCCATAAGACCATAGCAACCACCTAGTGATACCCTAGCGGCAATACACTAAATCAACTTAAAACACCCTTATAAAACACCTAAACAACTTATCAACTACCTATTGATGACCTAGCAACCACTTACAACATATAGTGGCAATGCATTAAAAACCACTCAAAAGACCCTAGCAACCAACTAGTGATGACCTAGCAACCACTTTAAAAAAGCACAAAACATTAAAACTCCTTAAAACTACCTAGCAACCACTTAGAACACATAGCAGCAATGAAAAAAAACCAGCCAAAATACCATAACGACCACCTAGCAACCACTTAAATTTCATAGTTGGAATGCACTAAAACATCTCAAAAGACCCTAACAACCGCCTAGTGATACACTAGCAACCACTTACAACTCATAATTGCAATGCATTAAAACTGCTTAAAAGACCCTTGCAACCACCTAACGATACCATAGCAACCACTTACAGCTCATAATTGCAATGCACTAAAACTTCTCAAAAGACCCTAGTAACCACCTAGTGATACCATAGCAACCACTTACAGCTCATAATTGCCAGGCACTAAAACTTCTTAAAAGACCCTAGTAACCACCTAGTGACACCCTAGCAACCACTTACAACTCCTAATTGCAATGCACTAAACTGCTTAAAAGACCCTAGCAACCAGCTAGTGATACCCTAGCAACCACTTACAACTCATAATTGCAATGCACTAAAACTGCTTAAAAGACCCTTGCAACCACCTAGTGATACCCTAGCAACCACTTACAACTCATAATTGCAATGCATTACAACTTCTCAAAAGACCCTAGTAACCACCTAGTGACACCCTAGCAACCACTTACAACTCCTAATTGCAATGCACTAAACTGCTTAAAAGACCCTTGCAACCACCTAGTGATACCCTAGCAACCACTTACAACTCATAATTGCAATGCATTAAAACTTCTCAAAAGACCCTAGTAACCACCTAGTGACACCCTAGCAACCTCTTACAACTCATAATTGCAATGCACTAAAACTGCTTAAAAGACCCTAGCAACCACCTAGTGATACCCTAGCAACCACTTACAGCTTATAATTGCAATGCACTAAAACTTCTCAAAAGATCCTAGCAACCGGCTGGTGATACCCTAGCAACCACTAACAACTCCTAATTGTAATGCACTAAACTGCTTAAAAGACCCTAGCAACCACCCAGTGATACCCTAGCAACCACTTACAACTCATAATTGCAATGCACTAAAACTGCTTAAAAGACCCTAGCAACTGCCTAGTTATACCCTAGCAACCACTTACAGATTATAATTGCAATGCACTAAAACTTCTCAAAAGACCCTAGCAACCGGCTACTGATACCCTAGCAACCACTTACAACTCCTAATTGTAATGCATTAAACTGCTTAAAAGACCCTAGTAACCGCCTAGTGATACCCTAGCAACCACTTACAGCTTATAATTTCAATGCACTAAAACTTCTCAAAAGACCCTAGCAACCGGCTAGTGATACCCTAGCAACCACTTACAACTCATAATTGCAATGCACTAAAACTGCTTAAAAGATCCTAGCAACTGCCTAGTTATACCCTAGCAACCACTTACAGCTTATAATTGCAATGCACTAAAACTTCTCAAAAGACCCTAGCAACCACCTAGTGATACTCTAGCAACCACTTACAGCTTATAATTGCAATGCACTAAAACTTCTCAAAAGACCCTAGCAACCACCTAGTGATACCCTAGCAACCACTTACAACTCATAATTGCAATGCACTAAAACTGCTTAAAAGACCCTAGCAACTGCCTAGTTATACCCTAGCAACCACTTACAGCTTATAATTGCAATGCACTAAAAATTCTCAAAAGACCCTAGCAACCGGCTGGTGATACCCTAGCAACCACTAACAACTCCTAATTGTAATGCACTAAACTGCTTAAAAGACCCTAGCAACCACCTAGTGATACCCTAGCAACCACTTACAGCTCATAATTGCAATGCACTAAAACTGCTTAAAAGACCCTAGCAACTGCCTAGTGATACCCTAGCAACCACTTACAGATTATAATTGCAATGCACTAAAACTTCTCAAAAGACCCTAGTAACCACCTAGTGATACCATAGCAACCACTTACAGCTCATAATTGCCAGGCACTAAAACTTCTTAAAAGACCCTAGTAACCACCTAGTGACACCCTAGCAACCACTTACAACTCCTAATTGCAATGCACTAAACTGCTTAAAAGACCCTAGCAACCAGCTAGTGATACCCTAGCAACCACTTACAACTCATAATTGCAATGCACTAAAACTGCTTAAAAGACCCTTGCAACCACCTAGTGATACCCTAGCAACCACTTACAACTCATAATTGCAATGCATTACAACTTCTCAAAAGACCCTAGTAACCACCTAGTGACACCCTAGCAACCACTTACAACTCCTAATTGCAATGCACTAAACTGCTTAAAAGACCCTTGCAACCACCTAGTGATACCCTAGCAACCACTTACAACTCATAATTGCAATGCATTAAAACTTCTCAAAAGACCCTAGTAACCACCTAGTGACACCCTAGCAACCTCTTACAACTCATAATTGCAATGCACTAAAACTGCTTAAAAGACCCTAGCAACCACCTAGTGATACCCTAGCAACCACTTACAGCTTATAATTGCAATGCACTAAAACTTCTCAAAAGATCCTAGCAACCGGCTGGTGATACCCTAGCAACCACTAACAACTCCTAATTGTAATGCACTAAACTGCTTAAAAGACCCTAGCAACCACCCAGTGATACCCTAGCAACCACTTACAACTCATAATTGCAATGCACTAAAACTGCTTAAAAGACCCTAGCAACTGCCTAGTTATACCCTAGCAACCACTTACAGATTATAATTGCAATGCACTAAAACTTCTCAAAAGACCCTAGCAACCGGCTACTGATACCCTAGCAACCACTTACAACTCCTAATTGTAATGCATTAAACTGCTTAAAAGACCATAGTAACCGCCTAGTGATACCCTAGCAACCACTTACAGCTTATAATTTCAATGCACTAAAACTTCTCAAAAGACCCTAGCAACCGGCTAGTGATACCCTAGCAACCACTTACAACTCATAATTGCAATGCACTAAAACTGCTTAAAAGATCCTAGCAACTGCCTAGTTATACCCTAGCAACCACTTACAGCTTATAATTGCAATGCACTAAAACTTCTCAAAAGACCCTAGCAACCACCTAGTGATACTCTAGCAACCACTTACAGCTTATAATTGCAATGCACTAAAACTTCTCAAAAGACCCTAGCAACCACCTAGTGATACCCTAGCAACCACTTACAACTCATAATTGCAATGCACTAAAACTGCTTAAAAGACCCTAGCAACTGCCTAGTTATACCCTAGCAACCACTTACAGCTTATAATTGCAATGCACTAAAAATTCTCAAAAGACCCTAGCAACCGGCTGGTGATACCCTAGCAACCACTAACAACTCCTAATTGTAATGCACTAAACTGCTTAAAAGACCCTAGCAACCACCTAGTGATACCCTAGCAACCACTTACAGCTCATAATTGCAATGCACTAAAACTGCTTAAAAGACCCTAGCAACTGCCTAGTGATACCCTAGCAACCACTTACAGATTATAATTGCAATGCACTAAAACTTCTCAAAAGACCCTAGCAACCGGCTACTGATACCCTAGCAACCACTTACAACTCCTAATTGTAATGCATTAAACTGCTTAAAAGACCCTAGTAACCGCCTAGTGATACCCTAGCAACCACTTACAGCTTATAATTTCAATGCACTAAAACTTCTCAAAAGACCCTAGCAACCGGCTAGTGATACCCTAGCAACCACTTACAACTCATAATTGCAATGCACTAAAACTGCTTAAAAGATCCTAGCAACTGCCTAGTTATACCCTAGCAACCACTTACAGCTTATAATTGCAATGCACTAAAACTTCTCAAAAGACCCTAGCAACCACCTAGTGATACTCTAGCAACCACTTACAGCTTATAATTGCAATGCACTAAAACTTCTCAAAAGACCCTAGCAACCACCTAGTGATACCCTAGCAACCACTTACAACTCATAATTGCAATGCACTAAAACTGCTTAAAAGATCCTAGCAACTGCCTAGTTATACCCTAGCAACCACTTACAGCTTATAATTGCAATGCACTAAAAATTCTCAAAAGACCCTAGCAACCGGCTGGTGATACCCTAGCAACCACTAACAACTCCTAATTGTAATGCACTAAACTGCTTAAAAGACCCTAGCAACCACCTAGTGATACCCTAGCAACCACTTACAGCTCATAATTGCAATGCACTAAAACTGCTTAAAAGACCCTAGCAACTGCCTAGTGATACCCTAGCAACCACTTACAGCTCATAATTGCAATGCACTAAAACTGCTTAAAAGACCCTAGCGACTGCCTAGTGATACCCTAGCAACCACTTACAGCTCATAATTGCCATGCACTAAAACTGCTTAAAAGACCCTAGCCACCGCCTAGTGATACCCTAGCAACCACTTACAACTCCTAATTGCAATGCACTATACTGCTTACAAGACCCTAGCAACTGCCTAGTGATACCATAGCAACAACTTACAACTCCTAATTGCAATGCACTATACTGCTTAAAAGACCCTAGCAACCACCTAGTGATACCCTAGCAACCACTTACAACTCATGATTGCAATGCACTAAAACTGCTTAAAAGTCACTAGCAACCTTCAACCAGTGAGTTTTTCTCCTTCAGTCTGCTGTGGTCAGGTTGTAATGTGTGTGTGTGTGTGTGTGTTGTGTGTGATTGACAGGTGAGCTGTATGATCTGGACGCCTCCTCTCTGCAGCTCAAAGTCATCAACTACGTGAGTAAAAAGTTTTCTGTGATAAAGAGCTGCTTTGAAAAGAGAAGCCGAGTGACTTTTCTGCCGCCGGAGCAGAATTGATCTGTTTTCCTCATTTACAGAAGCGAGGGCCTTGTGTTTTTATATATGATGAAGGTCGCTGGCTCTTATTTACGGGCCCAGACTTAGATAAGAGTGTTTTAAAGAAGCTCCTGCTGAAGGTCAGAGTGTTTCCACTGATCTACAGTCCCTCTGGACGCTTATTATATTACAGCAACGCAAAAAGAAGAGAAGAGAAGCGCTTACAGAGCAATTAACCTCAAACACAGGCAAAGTCATGAGTCCAGCATACTGTCATTATTCTCTCTGTGCTGGGATTAAATCAGCTCTTCCTCTGATCAGCTGATTGCATATATTTATTCATTAGGCAGACATTTACATTTATTCATTGAGCAGACGCTTTTATCCAAAGCCACTTACAAATGAGGATAAACGAAGCATTTCAAATCAACAGAGACTGCAGAACATGCTTTACTTACATCTTTTACTTTACTTACTTACTTAGCGTTTTGAGTCTGAAAATGTATTACTGTTATTAATAATATTATTATTATAGACTTTCTGTCCTGTTTCTACCTTAAATATCTGAGCAGAAACATTGTCATTTCAAAAATTATACATCAAAATCAACAGTTTTTCCTTAAAACAAGCAAGATAATCTGCTTATTTAATCTATTCAAAAGACCCTAGCAACCACCTAGCAATGCCTTAGCAAACACTTAGAAAACATAGCAACCATGCATTTAATCAACTCAAAACATCTTAGCAACCACTTAACGGTACACTAGCAGCTACTTAGAAAACATAGCAACCATGCATTTAATCAACACAAAACATCTTAGCAACCACCTAACAATGCCCTAGCAACCACTTAGAAAACATAGCAACCATGCATTTAATCTACTCAAAACATCTTAGCAACCACTTAACGGTACACTAGCAGCTACTTAGAAAACATAGCAACCATGCATTTAATCCTCTCAAAAGACCTTAGCAACCACCTAACAATGCCCTAGCAACCACTTAGAAAGCATAGCAACCATGCATTTAATCAACACAAAACATCTTAGCAACCACCTAACAATGCCCTAGCAACCACTTAGAAAACATAGCAACCATGCATTTAATCAACACAAAACATCTTAGCAACCACCTAACAATGCCCTAGCAACCACTTAGAAAACAAAGCAACCATGCATTTAATCTACTCAAAACATCTTAGCAACCACTTAACGCTACACTAGCAGCTACTTAGAAAACATAGCAACCATGCATTTAATCTACTCAAAAGACCTTAGAGACCACCTAACAATGCCCTAGCAACCACTTAGAAAACATAGCAACCATGCATTTAATCAACACAAAACATCTTAGCAACCACCTAACAATGCCCTAGCAACCACTTAGAAAACATAGCAACCATGCATTTAATTTATTCAAACGACCTTAGCAACCACCTAACAATGCCCTAGCAACCACTTAGAAAACATAGTGACCATGCATTTACTCCCATCTAAAAGACTTTAGCAACTACCTAACAATGCTTTAGCAACCACTTAGAAAGCATAGCAACCATGCATTTAATACACCCAGAAGACCTTAGCAATCATCTAGCAATACCCTAACAACCATTTAGAAAACATAACAACCATGCATTTAACCCGCTCAAAAGACCCTAGCAACCACCAAGTGATACCCTAGCAACCACTTAGAAAACATAGCAACCATGCATTTAATCCACTCTAAATTCCTTAGCTACCCCCTAGTGATACCCTAGCAACCACTTAGAAAACATAGCAACAGTGCATTTAATCCACTCATAAAACCTTAGCAACCCTCTAGCGAGACCCTAGCAACTACTTAGAAAACATAGCAACCATGCATTAAATATGTTCAAAAGGCCTTAGCAACCACCTAACAACACCCCAGGAACTATTTAGAAAACATAGCAACCATTCATTAAATCCACTCGAAATACTTTAGCAACCACCTAGAGATACCCTGGCAACCACTTAGAAAGCACAGCAACCATGCCTTTAATCCACTCAAAAGACCTTAGCAACCATCTAGCGATGCCCTAGCAACCGCTTTGAAAACATAGCAACCATTCATTTAATACACTCAAAAAAAAACCTTAGCAACTACTTAGCGATACCCTAGCAACCACTTAGAAAACATAGCAACCATGCATTTAATCTACTCAACGAACTTAGCAACCCTCTAGCGATGCCCTAGCAACCACTTAGAAAACATAGCAACCATGCACTTAATACACTCAAAAGACCTTAGCAATCCTTTAGTGATGCCCTAGCAACCAATTAGAAAACATAGCAACCATGCATTTAATATACTCAAAAGACCTTAGCAACCCTCTAGCGATGCCCTAGCAACCTATTAGAAAACATAGCAACCATGCATTTAATACACTCAAAATACCTTAGCAACCATCTAGCGATACCCTAGCAACCGCTTAAAAAGCATAGCTACCATGCATTTAATCCAAACAAAATACCTTAACAACCACAAAGTAATACCCTAACAACCAATTACAACACATACCAAATATATGCATGATTTAAATATGTAAATTTCTCTTGGGCTAATGTTCAGTGTTTTCTGTAGTTATAATAAGGTGTGTGTGTGTGTGTGTGTGTGTGTGTGTGTGTGCGTGCGTGCGTGTGTGTGTGTGTGTGTGTGTGCGTGTGTGTAATAGACAGAATGACGCAGTAAAGCGACACACACGAACAGCAGAAGCAGAAATGAAAGTAAACGGCAGACGGATCTGACAGCCCGATATTAAATCAGACATTAATACAAACAAATGCAGTGTGCAGAGAGAAGCGCAGTGACGCCTCTTTACCTTCTGCAGGATTTATCTGGAGAGACAACATTCATTTCTCACACCAGCAATTCATAAAATGTTTCCTCTTAATTCAGACTGAATGGCGTAATGTAATCATATCAGTTCAGGGATTATTGCCTTCTGGAGATGAAACTGTGCTCGGTGATAATGCAGAAAGGGGTTACGATTTTAACACACACACAGGCACACAAGTTTGTTGAGGTCATGAGGGTCAACAGGAAAATGTTATTTTATTTTATTTTATTTTATTTTATTTTATTTTATTTTATTTTATTTTATTTTATTAGTCTTGTAATTGGTCAAATAAAATAATAAAATAAATAAAAATAAAAATTGTAATGATTAAATTAAATTAAATTAAAAATTAAAAATAAAACACTAAACAAAATGAAAAATTAAATTAAAACTAAATAAAATAAAATTAATTAAAATTAAATAGTAATAATAATATTAATTCAATAATTAAAATTTTAAATAATTAAAATTATTAAATAAATTTAAATAAATATTAATAATAATAATTCAATCATTAAATTAAATCAATGCTAAAAATAATTTTAAAAAACTAAAGAAAATTATCAAATAAAATAGATTAAAATAAGATTAATAGTTAATTAAATAAATTAAATACTAAACAAAATTACAATAAATTAAAATAAATCTAAAATAAATAAAATAATAAAATAAAATAAAAATATAATAATTAAATCAAATTAAAAATGAAACGCTAAACAAAATTATTTTTTAATTTAAAAAATATTTAAAAATTAAATTATATAATAACTTATCCAATTAAAATTATAAAATAAAATAAAATAATAATAATAATAATAATTCTTCAATTATTAAATTCAATTAAAAATAAAACGCTAAAAATAAAATTATAAATAAACTAAATAAAATGATAAAATAAAATAAATTAAAATAATAATTTTAGTAAAGTTAACTAATTTTAATTTAATTAAAATACTAAACAAAATTACATTAAATAAAACTATGAACTGAAATGCTATAAAAAATAACAAAATAAACTGATATTAAAATAATAACAATATTTAAATGAATTAAATTAAAGGCGACATGGTGGCTCAGTGGTGTCGCACTGTGGCTTTACAGCAAGAAGGTCGCTGGTTCGAGTCCCAGTTGTGTCAGTTGGCATTTCTGTGTTGGCTGTAGTGTAATGGTGTGTGTAAATGAGTGTCTATGGGTGTTTCCCAGTAGCTGTGTTTAGTAGTATGGGTGTTTTTCCAGTAGTATGGGTGTTTGCCAGCAGCTAGCTCTCTACACCTCTCACATGGTCACCCACTGAAGCTAAGCAGGGCTGCGCCCGGTCAGTACCTGGATGGGAGACCACATGGGAAAGCTAGGTTGCTGCCGGAAGTGATGTTAGTGAGGCCAGCAGGGGGCGCTCAACCTGCGGTCTGTGTGGGTCCTAATGCCCCAGTATAGTGAAGGGGACTCTATACTGCTCAGTGAGCGCCGTCTTTTAGATGAGACGTTAAACTGAGGTTCTGACTCTCTGTGGTCATTAAAAATAATCCCTAAAAAAAATCCCTAAAAAAATCTCCCCCACCCCTCCGCCAATAAAATAAAATAAATTAAATTTAATTATGTGAAGCACTTTGAGTTTCTAGAAAAGCACTAAAATAATGTATAAATGTATTATTTTTATTACTGGGTATAAAAAAAAGGGTATAAAACATGCTGGAGTAGTTGGCAGTTCAATCCACTGTGGTGACCCCTGATAAATAAGGAACTAAGCCAAAGTAAAATTAATTAAATTAAAATGCTAAACAAAATTACATTAAATTAAATTTAAACAAAATAAAATGATAAAATAAATAAATATTAAAATCATTAAATTTCAAATAATAAAAAATAAAAAAATAAAAAATAAAAAATAAAAAAAATTCACACTTTTAAAATAACACATACATAAAATAAAGAAGCTGTATAATAATTCTGTTAGGGGCGACGCCGTGGCGCAGTAGGTAGTGCTGTCGCATGTTCTCCCCGTGTTGGTGTGGGTTTCCTCCGGGTGCTCCGGTTTCCCCCACAGTCCAAACACATGTGCTATAGGGGAATTGGGTAAGCTGAAATTGTCCGTAGTGTATGAGTGTGAATGAGTGTGTTATAGGATGCAGCTGGAAGGGCATCCGCTGTGTAAAACATATGCTGGATAAGTTGTCGGTTCATTCCGCTGTGGTGACCCCAGATTAATAAAGGGGCTAACCCGAAAAGAAAATAAGTTAATGAATAATTCAGTAGGTCAGCTTAAATATTATTGTCATAAGAGCTGCTATAAAGTAAAAAATACACGTACAATTAGATTCTTAAGGCGGCTGGGTCAGTAGCTGAAAGGATAAAACTGTGTGCTCTTTACTGTGTCTGATAATGGGATTCACAGACGCTTCAGAATACACTCAAACAGAAAACTCAGATAAGACAGAGTTGCGTGCGTGTGTGTGTGTGTGCGTGTGTGTGTGTGTGTGTGTGTGTGCTGCAATAAAACAATCTGAATCAATACAGATAAGATATTTATGCAAATGTTTCTTCAGCCATTGACCTGTAGAACACAAATCACACACGCAGACACACACATGCAGACACACACACACACACACACTGCAGTATCAAACGCAGTGATCTGTAGGTGAGCTCATAAATCAGTGCCAGATCCATCATTTCAGTCTTTCTGTTCAGATGCAGATTATGACGAGCCACAGAACTCACGTCAGCCATCGAACAGTTATGAATTTCACAATAGATCAGTTTAGTGAAAAAAGAGGAGGAGCTACTGAAGATGAGGAGGAGCTGATGATGAAGGGGAGGGGCTATTTATGAAGAGGAGACACTATTGAAGGGGAGGGACTATCACTATTTATAAAGAGAAAGCGCTATTGATGAAAAGGAGGGGCTTCTGTTGAAGGGGAGGAACTATATATAAAGAGGTTAAGCTATTGATGAAGGGGAGGAGCTACAATTAAAGGGGAGGAGCTATATATAAAGAGGTTAAGCTATTGATGAAGGGGAGGAGATACAAATAAAAGGGGAGGAGCTAGATATAAAGAGGTTAAGCTATTGATGAATGGGAAGAGCTACAATTAAAGGGGTTTATAAATAGGAGGAGCTGTTTATAAAAAGATGAGCTGTTGATCAAGGGGAGGAGCTACAGTTAAAGGGGAGGAACTGTTTAAAAAGGAGGGGCTATTGATGAAGAGGTGAAGCTATTTATATAGAGGTTGAGCTATTGATGAAGGGGGAGCTACTGTTATTAGGGAGGAGCTATTTATAAAGAGGCGGGGCTAAAGATAAAAGGTTGGAGATGATGAATAGGTGGAGCTATTGATAAATGGGATGGAGCTACTAATGATGGGGAGTGGCTGTTGATTAAGGGGAGGGGCTATTTATAAAGAGGATGAGCCATTGAGGAAGGGGAGGGGCTACTGTTAAAGGGGAGGAGCTATGTATAAAGCGAGGAGATATTTATGAAGGGGTGGTGCTGTTTATAAAAAGGATGAGCTATTGATCAAGAGGAGAAGCTATAGTTAAAGGGGAGGAGCTATCGACGAAGGGGTGGAGCTGTTTATAAAAAGGATGAGCTATTAATCAAGGGAAGGAGCTACAGTTAAAGGGGAGGAGCTATATTCACAGAGGAGGAGCTATTGATGAAGAGGTGAAGCTATTTATAAAGAGTATGATCTATTGATGAAGGGGTGGTGCTGTTTATAAAGAGGATGAGCTGTTGATGAAGGGGGAGCTACTGTTATTGGGGAGGAGCTATCTATAAAGAGGAGGGGCTAAAGATAAAAGGTAGGAGCTGATGATGAATGGGTGGAGCTATTGATAAATGGGATGGAGCTACTAATGAAGGGGAGTTGCTATTGGTAAAGGGAGGAGCTATTTACAAAGTGAATAAGCTATTGATAAAGGGGAGGAGCTACTGATGAAGGAGAGGTGTACTCCTAAAGTGAATGGGCTACTGATGAAGGGGAGGAGCTATCAGATATTGAGATGGGATTAGTTTGTTTATTTTGTGCAAAGCAAAATTCTCCTCCTTCAGTGATGATGGCGCCTCCTCATGGTGACTGCGGTGGTGCTCAGTGATAGGCAGTGTTTTTGAGTTTGGTAGTTTATTTCAGTAATGTGGCAACCGCTAAACGTTATGTTCTGTGTGTGATCTGAACTATTAAACAAGTAATACATAAATTAACAAATACACATGATGTTGTTGTGTTTGATGTGTGTGTGTGTGTGTGTGTGTGTGTGTGTGTGTGTGTGTGTGTTTCAGTTGCAAACAGAAACTCAGTCGCAGTGTTGCTGTTTACTGCTGGTGTCTGAAGACAATCACCAACTCTTCTGTCAGGTGACACACATATATACATATACTTATACAAACACAAACCTTTATATACAGTGGGTGACACTTTAACAGGAGCATTACCGCCGTGAGTGGCACTGCCGCCGCACTAACATGTGTTTTTAGGTATAACCGCAGTTTTACGACTATGCCACCAGGGGGATGCGAACGTAAAAAAATATACAGTAGCTGTAAATACCCTGCTACTTGTAAACGAAGATAAAATAATGAAATAATTCCTGCATTAATCATTAAAAACTTGTTAACAAGCTTTATTATCATTGTCAAAATCATTGTTAATGAAATGTGGATTCATTTTGGAAAGTAAAATTAAAGACAACTCAAATGAAAGTACAAACATACAAATAAGTAGGCCTAAATAAATAAATAAAGCAGTGTTTTAGCCTAAATATAGACAGATGTACATTGTTATTTTAAAGTGATGGGACTAAGACAGTCAATAAATAAGCTTTTCCATTTACAGTTTTAATTTACATTTACTATCTTATTTTATGTCTTAATGATTGTACATAAATAATAAATTAATAATTAAAGAAATTATTATTTATTTAAAGATATTACCAGCGAAATTGTGACGCAGTGGCGCAGTAGGTAGTGCTGTCGCCTCACAGCAAGAAAGTTGCTGGTTCGAGCCTCGACTGGGTCAGTTGGTGTTTCTGTGTGGAGTTTGCATGTTCTCCCCGTGTTGGCGTGGGTTTCCTCCGGGTGCTCCGGTTTCCCCCACAGTCCAAACACATGTGGTACAGGTGAATTGGGTAGGCTAAATTGTCTGTAGTGTATGAGTGTGTATGGGTGTTTCCCAGAGATGGGTTGCAGCTGGAAGGGCATCCGCTGAGTAAAACATGAGCTGGATAAGTTGGTGGTTCATTCCGCTGTGGCGACCCCAGATTAACAAAGGGACTAAGCTGAAAATAAAATGAAAGAATAAATAAATTACAAGCGAAACACGGAGAAATGGTCCGGCATGGTCCAAAGGGCTTTTAGGTTGAATGCTACATCATTCATTCATTCATTTGTTTTCTTTTCAGCTTAGTCACTTTATTAATCCGGGTTTGCCACAGTGGAATGAACCGCCAACTTATCCAGCACATGTTTTACTCAGTGGATGCCCTTCCAGCTGCAACCCATCTCTGGGAAACATCCACACACACTCATTCACACTCAAACACTACAGACAATTTAGCCTACCCAACTCACCTGTACCAAATGTGTTTGGACTGTGGGGGAAACCGGAGCACCCAGAGGAAACCCACGCAAACCCAGGGACAACATGCAAACTCCACACAGAAACGCCAACTGAGCCGAGGCTCAAACCAGCGACCTTCTTGCTGTGAGGCCACAGCACTACCTACTGCGCCACTGCGTCACCCTAATGCTACTTCATCAAAAGCATACAAATAAATTGACCTACCTCACACACCTGCACATACACACGCATATTTACACAAACACATGCATATTTACACACACACATACACAAACATAGATACACATGAACACACGCATGGACACCTGCACACACACACACACATGCGCGCACAGACTCTCTAACAGTATGTTTTCTCTGCAGGTTGTGGGAGATAAAATTTTGGAAGAGGAAATTAGTTTTCCAGTAAGTCTTTCTTATTTGTTTTTTCTGTCTGTTTCAGTAACACACACACACACACACACACACACACACACACACACACACACACACACACGCACACACACACAACTCCCTCTGGATTAAATCATCTGCCAACTACAATAATGTACATGTGAAGTGATGTTGTGTTGGGTTGTTTTGTGTTTCTTCTCTGTAGCTCATGTTCGGCCGCTTTGGGCAGGTGGTGGAGACAAAGAAATCCATTACACTACAGGACGTCAGCCAGGTCTTACACACACACACACACACACACACACACACACACACACACACACACACAAACAAACACACACCTGCATGTATTCACATAAAAACACATACACATAGTTGCACACATTCAAACAAGCACACAAATTCACTTACCACACTGTCTCACACACACACACACTCGCACACATACAGACACACAAACAATTAAACACAGTCACACACACACACTCAAACACAAATTTACACACATTCATGTACACACTCACTCAAACACACACACACACACACATATGCACACACTCCCTGATACGCTCAAACACAATCACTCAATTGCGTGTGCACCTGTCTGTGTGTGTATGCGTGCGTATGTATGTGTGTGTAATGTTTGTGTGTGTGTGTGTGTACATGTAATCTGTGTATGTAACTCACACTCATACACACTGACACACTTCTCACACACATGTGCACACACACATTACACACACAAACATTCACACACATATTTACAAACTCCCTGACACATTCAAACACAATCAAACACATGTCCGTGTGTGTGTGTGTGTGTGTGTGTGTGTGTGTGTGTGTGTGTGTGTGTGCGTGTGTGTGTGTGTGTGATGTGCGTGCGTGTGTGTGTGTGTGTACATGTCCATGAGCATGCATGCATGTGTGTGTAACTCACACTCATACACACTAACTTACACTTCTCTCACACACACACTTGTACACACACACTCTAACACACACACATTCTCATACACATATGCACACACTCCCTGACATATTTAAACACAATTATTTACGTGCATGTTGTGTGTGTGTATGTGTGTATGCATGCATTTATGTGTCTAATGTTCGTATATGTGATGTATGTGTGTGTGATGTATGTGTGTCTAATGTGCATGTGATGTATGTGTGTGTGTGTGTGTGCAGGAGGAGCGTGGGTTACTCAGCAGTCTGCTGGGTTTGGAGCCGAACTCAATGCTGTGTGTTCCAGTGGTGAGTCAGGCCACCGGACAGGTGGTGGCGCTGGCGTGCACATTCAACAAACTCGGAGGACAGAGGTGCGTCACAACAACACACACACACATACTGCACAATAACATCACAAACACCAGCGGGTGCATATATGTTTAGGTTTTTGGGGGAGGAATATGAAAAATACCTTTAATTCACACTCTACAGATTAATATAGAGAGAGAGACGCATCAAACATCATCACACACACACACACACACACACACACGCACACACACACACACACACAAAGAACACTTGGGAAAATTTTGAAAATGCATTAAAATAATAATGTCGTCGTCTTCATCTGTACGTGTACTGAATCTCCAGCTGGGTCACATGATCGACTGGCCGGAGAATCTGGAATTGATTATATAATGAATATTGAGATTAAATCTGCCAATGGGATTGAATCTGTGTGTGTGTGTGTGTATGTGCCGTCTGGACTGAAGCATGACGTCTGAGATAAAGGAAATGAAATTCATCACGCAGAGATATGAGCATTTGATATTTGATATTGAGTTTCTCTTGTTTTCATCTCTCGTCTGTTTGTTTCATTTCATTCTGTCGTTCTTTTCACATTTCTGTGCAGATGACGTGCTTGCGTGTGTGTGTGTGTGTGTGTGTGTGTGTGTTTTAACCCATTGAGATGTGTGTGACATATTCCAGACTTGCGGGTATCCATAACATTATGCAAATTATTAAATGTGACCGGGAACATCTGATTCTGTTGCTAATTGTTTAACTTTTTAAACCATAACAGAGTAGACGACAGAAATGACAATAAGAGGGGAGAGAGAGATAACAGATAATAGAAATGATGATAACAGAGTTGAGCATAACAGAGTTGAGGATAACAGAGTTGACGATAACAGAGTTGACGATAACAGAGTTGACAACGATAACAGGTTGACAACGATAACAGAGTTGACAATAACAGAGTTGACGATAACAGAGTTGACGGTGAAAGAGTACACCACGATAACAGAGTTGACAGTAACAGAAA
Source organism: Danio aesculapii (assembly GCF_903798145.1). Taxonomy (NCBI): domain Eukaryota; kingdom Metazoa; phylum Chordata; class Actinopteri; order Cypriniformes; family Danionidae; genus Danio; species Danio aesculapii. The sequence goes on along the minus strand of NC_079449.1, from coordinate 1,169,413 downwards.
GGACGGTAGCAGTCTTGACGACGATAACAGAGTTGACGATTACAGAGTTAACAATAACAAAAATGACAGTAACAGAGTTGACAACGATAACAGAGTTGACAATATCAGAGTTGGCAATAACAGAAATGCTGATAACAGAGTTGACGATAATAGAGTTGACGATAACAGGGTTGAAAATAACAGAGTTTCGATGACAGAATTGACGACGAAAACAAAGGTGGCGATAACAGAAATGCTGATAACAGAGTTGACAATATTAGTGTTGGCGATAATAGAGTTGATGGCAATAACAAAGTTGGCGATAACAGAATTGACGATATCAGAGTTGACAATAACAGAGTTGACAATAACAGAGTTGACAATGTCAAAGTTGATATCAGAGATGACATTAGCAGAGCTGACGATAACAGTTGACAATAACAGAAATGCGGATAACAGAGTTGACGGCGATAACAAAGTTGGCGATAAGAGAATTGATGAATCAGAGTTGATGATAACAGTGTTGACAATGTCAAAGTTGATATCAGAGATGACAGTAACAGAGCTGATTGTTGACAATAACAGAAATGCTGATAACAGAGTTGACAATAACAGGCTTGACGATAACAGAGTTTACGATAACAGAATTGACGATGAAAACAAAGGTGGCGATAACAGAAATGCTGATAACAGAGTTGACAATATCAGAGTTGGCAATAATAGAGTTGACGGCAATAACAAAGTTGGCAATAACAAAGTTGGCGATAACAGAATTGATAATATCAGAGTTGACAATAACAGAGTTGACAATGTCAAAGTTGATATCAGTGATGACATTTACAGAGCTGACGATAACAGTTGACAATTACAGAAATGCTGATAACAGAGTTGACGGTAACAGAGTTGATGCAATATCAGAGTTGACAATAACAGAAATGCTGATAACAAAGTTGATGATAACAGAGTTAACGATAACAGAAATGATGGCAACAGAGTTGACAACGATAACAGAGTTGACAATAACAGAAATGATGGTAACAGAGTTGACGATAACAGAGTTGACAATAACAGAGTTGACGGTAACAGAGCTGACAACCATAACAGAGTTGACGATAACAGAGTTAACAATAGCAGAAATGACGGTAACAGAGTTGACAACGATAACAGGTTGACAACGATAACAGAGTTGACAATAACAGAAATGCTGATAACAGAGTTGACGATAACAGAGTTGACAATAACAGAAATGACGGTAACAGAGTTGACAACAATAACAGAGTTGACAATAACAGAGTTGACGATAACAGAAATGCTGATAACAGAGTTGACGATAACAGAGTTGACAATAACAGAAATGACGGTAACAGAGTTGACAACGATAACAGGGTTGACAATAATAACAAAGTTGACGATAACAGAGTTGACAATAACAGAAATGCTGATAACAGAAATGTTGATAACAGAGTTGACGATAACAGGGTTAATGATAACAGAAATGACGGTAACAGTGTTCACAACGATAACAGGGTTGACAATAACAGAAATGACGGTAACAGAGTTGACGATAACAGAGTTGACAATAACAGATATGATGGTAACAGAGTTGACAATGATAACAGAGTTGACAATAGCAGAAATGACGGTAACAGAGTTGACAACGATAACAGGTTGACAACGATAACAGAGTTGACAATAACAGAAATGCTGATAACAGAGTTGACAATAACAGAAATGACGGTAACAGAGTTGACAACAATAACAGAGTTGACAATAACAGAGTTGACAATAACAGAGTTGACGATAACAGAGTTGACAACAATAACAGAGTTGACAATAACAGAGTTGACAATAACAGAAATGATGGTAACAGAGTTGACAATGATAACAGAGTTGACAATAACAGAGTTGACAATAACAGAAATGACGGTAACAGAGTTGGCAATGATAACAGAGTTGACGATAACAGAGTTGACAATAACAGAAATGACGGTAACAGAGTTGGCAATGATAACAGAGTTGACAATAACAGAAATGACGGTAACAGAGTTGACGACGATAACAGAGTTGACGATAACGGAGTTAACAATAACAGAAATGACGGTAACAGAGTTGACAACGATAACAGAGTTGACAATAACAGAGTTGACAATAACAGAAATGATGGTAGCAGACTTGACAACGATAACAGAGTTGACGATAACGGAGTTAACAATAACAGAAATGACGGTAACAGAGTTGACAACGATAACAGAGTTGACAATAACAGAGATGACGGTAACAGAGCTGACAACAATAACAGAGTTGACAATAACAGTTAACAATAACAGAAATGATGGTAACAGAGTTGACAACGATAACAGAGTTGACGATAACAGAGTTAACAATAACAGAAATGACGGTAACAGAGTTGACAACGATAACAGAGTTGACAATAACAGAAATGCTGATAACAGAGTTGACAATAACAGAAATGACGGTAACAGAGTTGACAACAATAACAGAGTTGACAATAACAGAGTTGACAATAACAGAGTTGACGATAACAGAGTTGACAACAATAACAGAGTTGACAATAACAGAGTTGACAATAACAGAAATGATGGTAACAGAGTTGACAATGATAACAGAGTTGACAATAACAGAGTTGACAATAACAGAAATGACAGTAACAGAGTTGGCAATGATAACAGAGTTGACAATAACAGAAATGACGGTAACAGAGTTGACAATGATAACAGAGTTGACAATAACAGAAATGACGGTAACAGAGTTGACGATAACAGAGTTGAAAATAACAGAAATGATGGTAACAGACTTGACGACGATAACAGAGTTGACGATAACGGAGTTAACAATAACAGAAATGACGGTAACAGAGTTGACAACGATAACAGAGTTGACAATAACAGAGTTGACAATAACAGAAATGACGGTAGCAGACTTGACAACGATAACAGAGTTGACAATAACAGAGTTGACAATAACAGAAATGACGGTAACAGAGTTGACAACGATAACAGAGTTGACAATAACAGAGATGACGGTAACAGAGCTGACAACAATAACAGAGTTGACAATAACAGAGTTAACAATAACAGAAATGACGGTAACAGAGTTGACAACGATAACAGAGTTGACGATAACAGAAATGCTGATAACAGATTTGACGATAACAGAGTTGACAATAACAGAAATGCTGATAACAGAGTTGACAATAACAGAAATGACGATAACAGAGTTGACTACAATAACAGAGTTGACAATAACAGAAATGACGGTAACAGGGTTGACAACGATAACAGAGTTGACAATAATAACAGAGTTGACGGTATCAGAGTTGACAATAATAGAAATGCTGATAACAGAGTTGACGGTATTAGAGTTGGCGGTAACAGATTTGACTAACAGAAAACACATAACAAAAATAACATTATCAGAGTTGACAATAACAGAAAAAGCAATAACAGTTGACGGTAACAGGGTTGATGAATTAAGAGTTGACAATAACAGAGTTGGTGATAACACAATAGACAATACCAGAATTGAACATAACAGAGTTGAAATAATCAGAGTTATTGTTAGTTGTTTTTACTCTGTGTTCAGGTATATGGAGGCGGATGAACATGTGATCCAGCACTGTTTCTGCTACACATCTACAGTTCTGACCAGCACACTGGCCTTCCAGAAGGAGCAGAAGCTCAAGTTTGAGTGTCAGGTGAGATCAGGAGAACACACACACACATACACACACACACACATACACACACACACACGCACACATACACACACACACACACGCACACATACACACGCACACACACATCAAACTTATATTTGTCTTATTTTATTTCAGGCTCTGCTGCAGGTGGCTAAAAACCTCTTCACACACCTGGGTGAGTCTAAATAACTCAGCATTAGTTTATGTTTCTATATAATATATTTTATACTACAGGTCTGCTTTTTTCTGATTGGCTGACACGCAGGCGTTTAATAAAGACATGAATGAATCTTCTTCCCAATGAGCCAGTGATTCATTAATAAAGACAGTCTCTTCATTCCTTAATATCTGAGTATCTGCTTCTGAGTGAATCATTTGAGTCAGTCATTCAGTGATCCATTAATAAAGAGTCATTTAATTCCTGAATGAATCTGTTTCTGAATGAATCATTTGAGTCAGTGATTCAGTGATCTATTAACAAAAACAGTCACATATTTTCTGAATAATCTGTTTCTGAATGAATCATTTGTGTGAGTCAGTAATTCACTGATCCATTATTAAAGAGTCATTTAATTTCTGAATGAATCTGCTTCTAAATGAATCATTTGAGTCAGTGATTCAGTGATCTATTAACAAAGACAGTCACATATTTCTGAATGAATCTGTTTCTGAATGAATCATTTGTGTGAGTCAGTAATTCACTGATCCATTAATAAAGATAAACCTTATTTTTGAATGAATTAATGACTTTAACCTTAATTTTAACTTGTAATTTCTGAAAACAAAACATTTTTGTTACTTGTCTACATATATAATTATAAAGCAGGCTGCAGACACTGTTTATATGTTGTCGCACATTACATTTACAGCCATGATGAAGTGGCTTAATTTTTAAAAATGCTTAATTACTCTGTTTATTTATTTCTCTCTCTCTGTCTCTGTTCAGATGACGTGTCTGTATTACTGCAAGAGATCATTGTGGAGGCCAGAAACCTGAGCAATGCGGAGATGTGAGACACACACACACACACACACACACACGCACACACGCACACACACACACACACACACACTTCATAACGTGCTTGATAGTTTTGGGTTTCATCCAAGTCAATTCCAGGCCCACAACTGTTAACAATGTAGAGCAGCGTCCTCATAAATATCAATTAACTCCCATCAAATATTGAAACCTTTAATGAAAGCAATTAAACACACACTCACGCACACACTCTAAACATTTACTCTGAGTCTCCTGCGGACTGAGATGCTGAGATACACTGTAAAACACATCTGATCATTTGCAGCTTTCTGTATTTTGTGATTCATATTTTATTTCCCCCAGTTTATTTCTGCTTTTAGATTACATTATTGTCACGGTTCAGTGGAGTGAGGAAAGGAGCGAGGACTCAAGTGCAGCAAATAATGATGGGTTTTATTAACTATAAAATAAGACAACAACAACAAAAACAACCCAGAGGTGGAAACTTTAACAAACAAATAAACCAACTTGATTGGGCAGGGCTAGCGGAGATCAGGGCTGGACAGGACAAGACTCAACTGGATAACGACGACATATGAAGAACTAACACAGGACAGCAGACATGAGGAGACTATAAAGGAGAAATAAGGGTGGGACTAAACCAGGGGTGTCAAATGGATCAGGCCCGCAAACGGGTTTAATCCGGCCTGTGAGATGATTCTGTAGAGTATAAAAATGAGCTGCAATTTTTCAATAAAGAAACTGCTGTTCTAATTGTGTCCACTTGATGGCGCAATTGCAAACTGTTAATTTCATCCGATCCAGAAGCCTGAATCAGTGTCAGTTTGACAGCCTTCTCAAAGAGAAAGACCAAATCTATGCCCTGCCATACCACACTGAGGGGTTCTCACAAGGAAACGTAACTATTTTAAGCACTTTAGTGGCTAATTCGTACAAAAATGTACGATATACTGTGTATTCAGAAAGTATTGATAGTGCTTCACTTATTCCCCATTTGTTTATGTTACAGCCTTTTTCCAAAATGGATTAAATTGATGTATTTCCCCAACATTTTACACACAATCCCCCATAATGACAATGTGAAAAAAGAGTTTAAATTGTTGATAATTTATTAGAAATAAAACCACATGTAAAATCAGATGTACATCAGTATTCACAGCCTTTGCTCAATACTTTATTGATGCACCTTTGGCAGCGATTACAGCCTCAAGTCTTTCTGAATATGATGCCACAAGCTCGCCACACCTGTCTTTGTGATTTTTGCCCATTCCTCTTTGCAGTACCTCTCAAGCTCTATCAGGTTGGATGGGAAGCGACAGTGTACAGCCATTTTCAGATCTCTCCAGAGATGTTCAATAGGATTTAGGTCTGGGCTCTGGCTGGGCCACTCAAGGACATTCACCGAGTTGTTGTGAAGCCGCTCCATTGATATTTTGGCGGTGTGCTTTGGGTCATTGTCCTGCTAGAAGATGAAGCGTCGCCCCCTAGTCTGAGGTCAAGAGCACTCTGAAGCAGGTCTTCATTCAGGATGTCTCTGTACATCGCTGCGTTCATCTTTCCCTCTATCCTGACTAGTCTTCCAGTTCCTGCTGCTGAAGAACATCCCCACAGCATGATGCTGCCACCACCATGCTTCACTGTAGGGATGCTATTAGCCTGGTGATGAGCGCTGCCTGCTTTTCTCCAAACGTAACGCCTGGCGTTCACTCCAAAGAGTTCAGTTTGAGTCTCATCAGAGCAGAGAGTTTAGTTTCTGATAGTCTGAGAGTCCTTCAGATTATGATAAATAAAACACTTATCGTGAACTCACATACGGCATGCATGTTTCCGATCCCAGCGCCAACCTAAAACGGAAACCAACTACGCTGGGGCTTTGGGACCTGAAAACACCATGCCTCAAACAAAACACACATCAGGATGAGAGCGCGCATCCCGAGCGTCCGCGTCAAGCAGGAGTGTGGATGGTACGAGCGCAGCCAAATGACGCTCATACAAAAGACAAAGACAGATAAGAGCAGGATAAGAGAGCTCGCCCGAGAAACTGGAGCCGAGCACGACATACAAGACAAGGCTTGACTAGTAGAATCCTGACAATTGTGGGATCTTGATCTTTCTTCCAACAACTTTTAACCTTGAATAGTTGTAAAAAGTGACTTTTCTATAGGTGTGTAATAGTTTGCAGTGCTATATTGTCTGGGTTGGTGTTGTATATTACTGTAAAAACACCTTGTAATAACCTGCAGCACGTTTTCTGTTATTTAACAGACTTATTTCTCTAGATATTATTTCTTATAAATACATTTTTTATTTTAAAATACTAAAATATCAGTAAAAGTCACCAGGTGTTTTTTTAATTTTTTATAAAATGTCAATTGGAGACTCCAAATGGACACCAAATGAGCAAGTCCCACAAATGTTCATCTGAAATACTTTTATCTTGTGTGGTTTTGTAGGCAGAACAGTTTTGATAGATATGCTTATATGCATTATGTAATTTTGACTCATTTGGTCATTTGGCTACCAGGTGTCCAATTGGAGTTTCCAAATGGCTTTTTAGAAAGGACGCCTACACTTTTTGAAAATAAAAGCTTACAGAAGCTACGTTTTTGGGAGTATCATCATGAAATTTGAATCAAAACATAATCAGACATTCAGTTTTATATTTCTGGTGTTTCCATGCCATCATCATGATAGTCACATTCATTTTTCCTCTAATGAGTTTCATTGACACTAATCGCAATTCTCTTTCACTTATATTTTACCATGTTTTACTCTGTTTCTTTACTACTTTGAGTTATTTTGACCCTTGGATACCAAACTAGCCAATGTCTAGTTTCAAACAAAACCAGACTTGTGAACATAGACCACAAGGGTTCAAGAGCTACAGACATTTATATTTGGGTATGTTGTTTTCTTGAAAATTGCTCTAAAATGAGGCGCAGGTTAAAGGGTTTACACTGTAGATTTGTATTTTCAACATCAGAAGTGGACAGAGCAGAGATCAACATCCCATAATGCAATTCACAACCTCAAATAAACACAAAACACACAAAATAAAGAAGCTGTTCATCATCAGAAATGATATGACGGATTTATTACGTGTTTTTCCTAAATGATCAGTGTCATTTTGTTTTTCCAGTTGTTCTGTGTTCCTGTTGGATCGAGTCAGTCAGGAACTGGTGGCCAAAGTGTTTGATGGAGGAGTGGTGAACGATGATGAGGTGAGAATGCATGTGTTTATATTTGATTAATAATATTGTAATAATGTTAAATATTATTGCGATTTATTGATTTTCTATGGGAATATCAAGTAGAGTGTTATTAATTATCTGTGATGTAAAGCAGATTTTTTAGCATCATTACTTTAGTTTTCAGTGCCAGGTAATCCTAAAAAACACTGTTATAATTGGCTCATGACAATCATGTTTATGACGGATTTATGACATGTTTTGTTGTCTTTGTAATGTTGTAATGACCAAGACGAAAGCAGGTTGTGATTGTATTAGTTTATGTCAAGTTGTCATAACAAACAATGTCAGCTGGCTCTCTGCAACTCTCACATGGTCACTCACTGAAGCTAAGTAGGGCTGCGCCCGGTCAGTGCCTGGATGGCAGGCCACATGGGAAAGGTAGGTTGCTGCCGGAAGTGGTGTTAGTGAGGCCAGCAGGGGGGCGCTCAAGCTGTGGTCTGTGTGACTCGTAACGCCCCAGTATAATGAAGGGGACACTATACTGCACAGTGAGCGCCGTCTTTTAGATGAGACGTTAAACCGAGGTCCTGACTATCTGTGGTTATTAAAAATCCAAGGATGTCCTTTGAAAATGCGTAGGGGTGTAACCCCCGTGTCCTGGCCAAGTTGCCCACTGGCCTCTGTCCATAACCATCCCCATATCATAACAGGCTTTCTGCATAATTTATGCAGAAAAACATGATAAAGTGCCAGTCATAAGTATGTTAAATATTATTAGTATTCCTAGTCTGTTGCGTATTAACAAACTTAGCAAACATTAGACAAACTTCATTCATTCATTCATTTTCTTTTCGGCTTAGTCCCTTTATTAATCAGGAGTCGCCACGGCAGAATGAACCGGCAACTTATCCAGCATTCATTTTTACGCAGCTGCAACCCAGTACTGGGAAACACCCATACACTCCCATTCACACACATACACTACGGCCAATTTAGCTTATTCATTTCCCCTATAGCGCATGTGTTTAGACTGTGGGGAAACCGGAGCACCCGGAGGAAACCCACGCCAACACGGGAAGAACATGCAAACTCCACACAGAAACACCAACTGACCCAGCTGGCACTCGCACCGGCAACCTTCTTGCTGTTAGGCGATCATGCTACCCACTGCGCCACGATGAGACCACTCACAATATTCATTCATTTTCCTTTGCTTTGTCCCTTATTAATCAGGGGTTGCCACAGCAGAATGAGCTGCCAACTTATTCAACATATGTTTTATGCAGCGGATGCCCTTTTAGCCGGAACTCAGTACTGGGAAACACCCATACACACTAATTCATACACACACACACACACTCATTGACACATCCCCGGCTCATTCCTGCTGCTCCAATCAATCACCAGCCACCTCTCATCACACCCAAGTACATTCACCTGAGTTCTAATGAGTCACACCTGCACCAGCAATCACCAGTCCCTATATAGACTCACCTTTTCCAGTCGATCCTCGGCTGGAATCGAAGTTACATGGTTCTCCTCACCCTCTCCCAGGACGTTTCTCCTGACCTGTGGATGCACATGCTTTGATTCAGGGAAGTGACTTTCTACTCTGATGGTTGAATAAAGATCCGTGTTTACATTGTGAACTACTCACAAGATCGCTCTCCATCCATGATTATCACTTACCTGCCTTCTCCTGTTAAACTATCCACACTGTGTTGAATAAATTGAGGAAAAGAGCCATCCTTGTCTTCATTGTGTGACCATGACGTTCATACACTACAGCCAATTTAGTTGATCAATTCCCCTATAGCACATGTGTTTGGGCTGTGGGGGAAACCGGAGCACCCAGAGGAAACCCACGCCAACACGGGGAGAACATGCAAACTCCACACAGAAACGCAAACTGGCCCAGCCGAGACTCGAACCAGCAACCTTCTAGCTGTGAGGCCATAGTGTGACACCACTGAGCTACTGTGTCGCCCTGATGATATTAATATCAATGTGTTTTTGATGTTTATTGCTGTCCTTTCACTCCAGAAACACGACAGTAAGAGCTGCGTGATATGACACGATGCATAAACCTCAAGTCTACATGTGTTTGTTGCCTCATTACAAATATACACTGCTTATTTTATACAATATACACATTAAACTAACAATATAATGTGTGTGTGTGTGTGTGTGCGTGTGCGTGTGTGTGTGTGAGCAGAAAGAGTTTCGTATCCCGGCAGATCAGGGAATCGCTGGTCATGTGGCCACCACTGGGAAGATCCTGAACATTAAAGATGCGTATTCACACCCTCTGTTTTACCGCGGTGTGGACGACAGCACTGGCTTCAGGACCAGGAACATCCTCTGCTTCCCCATCAAAGACGAAAACGAAGGTCAGACATCAAAATGATCTATTTTTACCTTTTTCTGTGTTAAAAGGGCAGAATGCTTGATTCTGATTGGCTGATGAGCATACTAAGGTGTGTTGTTATTTTCAGATAAACGCACAACTAAAGTCGCCATCAGTTATTTTTTTACCTAACTCATTGTTTGATGAAGCCTATCATAGTGCACAGACACACACACACACATATACACGCACACGCACACACACACACACACTGACTGAATCATTTGAGTCTGTGATTCAGTGATTCATTATTGCTCAAAATCACTTAATTCTTTAATAAACCTGCTTCTGAATGAATCACTTGAGTCAGTGATTCGATGATTCATCCATAATGACAGTCAGTTCACTCCTGAATGAATCTGCTTCTGAATGAATTATTTGAGTCAGTGTTTCAGTAAACCATTTATACAGTCACTTCATTCCTGAATGAATCATATTCTGAATGAGTCGTTTCAATCTGTGATTTAGTTATCCATTATTAAGGACAGTCACTTCATTCCTGAATGAATCTGCTTCTGAATGAATCATTTGAGTCAGTGATTCAGTGATCCATTAAAAAGACAGTCACGTAATTCTTGAATGAATCTGCTTCTGAATGAATCATTTGAGTCAGTGTTTCAGTGATCCATTAATACAGACAGTTACTTCATTCCTAAATGAATCATATTCTGAATGAGTCGTTTCAATCTGTGATTTAGTGATCCATTATTAAGGACAGTCACTTCATTCCTGAATGAATCTGCTTCTAAATGAATCATTTGAGTCAGTGATTCAGTGATCCATTAATACAGACAGTCACTTCATTCCTGAATGAATCCTATTCTGAATGAGTCATTTGAATCTTTAATTGAGTGATCCATAATTAAGGACAGTCACTTCATTCCTAAATGAATCTGCTTCTGCATGAATCATTTGAGTCAGTGATTCAGTGATCCATTAAAAAGACAGTCATGTAATTCCTGAATGAATCTGCTTCTGATTGTGTCATTTGGGTCAGTGACACATTACAGTCAGTTCATTTTTGAATGAATCTGCTTTTAAATTATTCATTTGAGTCAGTGATTCAGTGATCTATTCATAAGGACAATCACTTAATTCTTGAATGAATCTGCTTCTAAATGAATCATTTGAGTCAGTCATTCAGTGATCCATTAATACAGACAGTCACTTCATTCCTGAATAAGTCT
>NC_079449.1:1092931-1152931 GCF_903798145.1 Danio aesculapii | reverse complement strand
CGTCTCTCATTCCCTTTAGGAGTCAGTTGCGTCGCTCCATGGTGCATTTGCTATTTACATGGTGACTTTGTAAGTGTAAAAACCAAACGCTTCACTAGCGAGAAAACAGTTAAACAGAGCATCTGCAGCGCGAGGATAAAGAACGAGCCTCCTCCATTCAGCCTCTTTACTTTCTCTTTACTTTACTTTTCCTCTTTACTCCTTTACTTTGGTGGAGTGAGGAAACGGTGGAAACTCACTCCACTGAACACATCCATTAGCCCACATATTTAATTTCCTTTTTTAAGCTCAAAGATTTGATCAAAACTATTTCTAAATTCAGTTCTAATCTCCAGCAGAGGAATAAATGATCAATAATAATGAAGTGTGGTCAAAACACTGAGTTATATCCAAACACACGTCCTGTTCTGATGACCCATATGGTGATGCAGACGTCTAATAAACCCCACAGCTGGACAAATCTACACTTGTGTTTATTAAATCAAATATAAATCTGCAGATAATCAATAATACTGCTGATAATAATCACATTATACAGATGCAGATTGACATCAATAAACTGAAAAAGCCCCCCGAGGTGAAGAAGGCATGGAGGCAGTGCTGTTTATATTGATGTAGAAAATCATCATTTCTGGATCATTTTAATCCGTTAATTGTTTTCATCTGTAAAGATATTTGTGTGTTGCTGTTCATCCTGTGTGTGTTCAGCAGTGTGTGAGTGTTTAGACCTGTATAGGCTCATAACTAACACACTCTGCTGGACTTAAGAGCAGCTTTTAGTTGGTCAATGGTGCGGCCTATTTCAGTTCCTCAATATAGCAACAGCCAACAATGCGCCCTAACACACCTCCTTTATAGACCAGCACACACATGAGCCCACAGAGTGGCACAAATGGATTTACTATTTAAACAACGTGATGCAAGATGTGAAAATTACTGTTGCACCGGTCTGAAAATAGCAACACATCACGCCAAACACGTCTTGCACCTTATTGTACCGGGTGTATGATAGGGCCCAAAGACTCACTCACTCATACACACAGACACAAACAAAAAATAATACATACTAACACACACACACTCTCTCTCTCACACACATACAGGCACACACACACACACTCACACACAGACACAAACAGACACTAACAAACAAACAAACAATAATACATACTAACACACACACACACGCTCTCTCTTCAGAATTGAAGCTGTTGCTGTTTGCAGTGTGTGTGTGTTTTCTCGGTGTAAAGTGTTTATATGTATTTATTCTGACAGAGATATCGAGATTCTGGCTCTTTTCGTGTCCTGCATGTGTCACGATCTGGACCATCGAGGAACCAACAACTCTTTTCAGGTGGCTTCGGTATGTTCAACACACACACACACACACACACACACACACACACACACACACACACACACACACACACACACACACACACACACACACTAACACAACATCTCTAAAGATCTTACAATGCTCTATGTGTGTTTAATAATCTGAGTGCGTTTCTGCTTTCTGCAGCAATCCGTCCTGGCGGCTCTTTACAGCTCAGAGGGATCCGTCATGGAGGTGATCCTAAATCCTAAATTTGCACTAATCCTAAATTTGCACTAATAAATTAGGAAAAAAATAATATATATATTATTTTTTTCCTAATTTATTAGTGCAAATTTAGGATTTGTCATTTTAACAAATCTGAAAAACATGAACTCTTGTTTCTGTGTGTGTGAATGTGTTTTAATTGATGATCCGCTGCTGCCCTCTGCTGCTCTGCTCACTCAAACACACTCTGATCCTGTGTGTGTGTACAGTATACACTCACTGGCCACTTTATTAGGTACAGTGAACTCATTGTCATGTTGAAGAAACCAGTCTGAGATGATTGGTGCTTTATGACATGGTGCGTTATCCTGCTGGAAGTAGCCATCAGAAGATGGAGACACTGTGCTCATAAAGGGATGGACATGGTCAGAACAATACTCAGGTAGGCTGTGGCGTTCACACCATGCTCAATTGGTACTAATGGACCCAAAGAAAATCTCCCCCACACCATTACACCACCACCACCAGCCTGAACCGCTGATACAAGGCAGGATGGATCCATGCTTTCATGTTGTTGAGGCCAAATTGTGAGCCGAGCATCCGAATGTGTCAGCAGAAATGGAGACTCATCAGACCAGGCAACGTTTCTCCAATCTTCTATTGTCCAGTTTTGGTGAGCTGTGTGAATTGTAGCCTCAGTTTCCTGTTCTTAGCTGATAGACGCGGCACCCGGTGTGGTCTTCTGCTGCTGTAGCCCATCCGCCTCAAGGTTGGACGTGTTGTGTGTTCAGAGATGCTCTTCTGCAGACCTCGGTTGTAACGAGTGCTTATTTGAGTTACTGTTGCCTTTCTATCAGCTGGAACCAGTCTGGCCATTCCCCTCTGACCTCTGGCATCAACAAGGCATTTGCGCCCACAGAACTGCCGCTCACTGGATATTTCCTCTTTGTCGGACCATTCTCTGTAAACCCTAGAGATGGTTGTGCGTGAAAATCCCAGTAGATCAGCAGTTTCTGAAATACTCAGAGCAGCCCGTCTGGCAGCATCAACCATGCCACATTCAAAGTCACTTAAATCCCCTTTCTTCACCATTCTGATGCTCGCTTTGACCTGCAGCAGATCATCTTGACCATGTCTACATGCCTAAATGCAGTGAGCTGCTGCCGTGTGATTGGCTGATTAGAAATTTCCGTTATGAAGCAGTTGGACAGGTGTACCTAATAAAGTGGCCGGTTAGTGTGTATATATATATATATATATATATATATATATATATATATATATATATATATATATATATATATATATATAAATAAACGTGTGTGTGTAGGATCATGAGCGAGTGTGTCTCTGTATATATAGGGTAATTAGGCAAGTCATTGTATAACAGTAGTTTGTTCTGGAGACAATCCAAAACAAATAATGTTTGAGGGGGCTAATAATATTGACCTTAATTTGAGTTTAAAACAATTAAAAACTGCTTTTATTCTAGCCGAAATAAAACAAATAAATAATAAAATACCTTCTCCTTTATATTTTATATTTTTATATATTATCTGTGTATGTGTGTGGCTACGTGCATGTGTGTGTCACTCATACATAAAAATGTGTGTGTGTGTGTGTGTGTGTGTGTGTGTGTGTGTGTGTGTGTGTGTGTGTGTGTGTGTGTGTGTGTGTTTCAGAGGCATCACTTCGCTCAGGCCATCGCCATCCTCAACACACACGGCTGCAACATCTTTGAGAAGTTCTCCCGAAAGGTTTGTGCTCTTTATAAATGGGTGTAAACTCCAGTGTGTGTGAGCGTGCGTGACGTGTGTGTGTGTATGTGTGCTCCAGGACTATCAGCGGATGCTGGATTTGATGAGGGACATTATTCTGGCCACAGATCTGGCTCATCACTTGAGGATATTCAAGGACCTGCAGAAGATGGCAGACGGTCAGAATCTCTTCATTATAACTCTCCTGTGAATGTGTGATGCAGGGGCCTAGATTTAGGGTGGTTGGAGGGGATGCTTCCCCACCAATATCCACCGACCATTAAAATGTCCCCACTAATAATTTAATCCACTTTAAAAAAAAATTGCGCTGTCAACGTTAACTTAGATATGCAAAAAGGGTTAAAAGACGTTCCCTCCCAGTGTTGCCAGATTGGAAATGTCAAAGTATCATACCAGAACCTCAAAATTATCATATTTGGAGGACAATTATCGTACACGAGTCAAACGGAGAGTATACAGCTATTATCTAGACACATAAGTGTTTTGACACAACGATACGTAAAAAAACTAGTCATACCTTAGTGGGAAGGTTCAAACTCCACCTCTGAGTTGCTGTCAGCGAATGTCAAACTGAATTACACTGTTCCTATTTACTATTTACTGTGACCTTTTATGTGAAGCTGCTTTGACACAATCTACATTGTATAAGTGCTACACAAATAAAGGTGAATTGAATTGAATTGAATGTTGCATGTTGCCAGATGTTGAGGGATTCATTTTGCTGTACAAATTGGATGCCGTCATGGACTGCAAAATAGTGCTGGTTGGCTTGAAAGCAGTGCACCCTCCTGAATTTTGAACACACTCTGAGGTGTGCATGCTTTGTTTTGATGAGATTAACTTAGGAAAAAACACATTCACCTGATGCATCTGAATGGAGAAAAATGAGAACATCAAGGGAAAACTCCCCTGTCCTTCACTAATTGTTTTAACATTATTGCTTACAAGATCGACCTCAAACTGAAAACTACTGACCTAACCACGGGCATGCGCAGCGGGAGCGTTAACTTGTGAGAGAGAGACATTCTCCACATTGATTGGCTGAGAAGAGGTAACATAAGATGAGATAAAAACTCTGAAAAACTTCTGAAATTAAAACACATGTGGGTAATTTGATTGGCTGTGCCTTTCACTGCTGGCATGTGAGAGGGTGTGGCTGCGTTTAGATACAAATGCGGTGGATTGTTGTTTTTCCCATGCAAGAATAAGGTGTGTTGGGTAACGCACACAAGCATGGATAAAGGTAAAAAAGGTCAAAAGAGAAAAGGTAGTCATTACGTTTTTTCACATAAACGCAAGTTCGCTACTGTCGTTATACAGGCTGATGTAGTCTGTGAATAATATGCCCTGAAAACTAACAGCAGAATAAACAGCTACATGTAAAAGTAAATGACCCCCGCCAGTTCTCTAATCTCTCAGAGTAGCATGTCCAATTTCAGTTGAAACAATCTGTCAGAAAAAACTACAGCCTGTGTATAGGCATACTATATGAGACGTGTTTCATTTGCACTATAGCTAAAATAAACAGAAGTCTTTATTAAACTCTCTCTTTATCAGTTAATAAGCATTCTCTTAACATTACACTATCAGACCCATAAGCAGCTCATTGAAAGGGATGCTTATTTTTTTCCTGAAAAACAGAACCTTTTCAATTATCTGCCTCATTTTTTATTTTAATTATGAGGTATAAATACTGTATTTTAGTGACATTTTAAGAACTACATTTTGCTGGATTAGCTAGTCATCATATTAGATGGTCATCATAACTGATGAGACTGATTCCTGTGACGCTCCAGAGACAGACGAGTCTTCGCTGAGGACAGCTTCCAGCCTCCGCCGCTGAGACTGCAGCTCTGCACAAGACGTTTGGCCAGCGGAGAAATTAAAATGGTCGTGCCCAACTGAGTCTGGTTTCTCTCCAGGTTTTTAAATTCTTCACTTTCGCCAATTGGTGACGTTTTTTCCTCTCCGCTGTCGCCGTTGGTTTGCATGGTTCAGGATCTGTAGAGCTGCGCATCGTTGGATTTGCTCTTCAGTATTTGGACTCTCAGTAGTGATTATTAAACCACACTGAACTGAGCTAAACTGAACTGAACTACAAACTGAACTACACTGTTCCTATTTACTGTGACCTTTTATGTGAAGCTGCTTTGACACAATCTACATGTAAAAGCGCTATACAAATAGAGGTGAATTGAATTGAATAACCACACTTTTTGATGTACCAAAAATATGTCCTAGCATTTTGTCAAATTACTTAGCATACTATTTTAAGTTAAAGTTAAATTTGTTTATTTACAAATGTGCATTTAAACTGTAGGTTTTACATTACAGTTTTATAACTAATGAACATTTTGAATAAAGAAATATGAAAAATACTTATATTTAAAATACAAATGTATTATCATCTATCATTACATTTTAATTTTTTTAGAAATCTGTTAAAACTTGGTTTGAATTAAAGAATGATGCCAATAGGCATCCTTTCCTCAGTCAGAATTTAGCCGTTTGAGTAATAACAAAATTATAAATATTGATAATCCAACTTTTGGTCTTTCAAACCACCTGAACCCCCTTGGCTATGGGCCTGACTATTTATTTAACTTATTTAATTGTGTGAAGAAAGGATTAATTAATAATATATTTTAATAGCAATTAAATAATTAATAGCAGCATATATATATATATATTATATGGGGGGGGGGGGGGGGGTTCATTCACCCATCCCAATCAATGTTAAGTGCGAACTAGGCATGGGACGATAACCGTTTTCAAGGTATTCTGCGGTTTGGAAAAGTCAAGGATTTAAAACTGTAATACTCTTCCTAAGGTGTGTGTAATATTTTTTTATTTACATTTTATTGTTTTTGTTTTTTAGGACAACAGTATCTCCAGCAGAAAAGATATCCAAAGACGCCGTTAAATAGTAAAGAAATCAGTGTTTATGAAACTAATGAAGACAGCAGAAGTCAATGATTGAATTTAATTGTATAGCCTGACATGTTTACTGCTCCAAAATATCATCAATCTTTTAAGAAATAGAATATATTGTTTTCAGAGGGGAAAAAAGTTGCAGTTTTTTACCCAGAAATTTAAAAGATTATATTATAGAGCACAATACTGTGATACGGTGAAACCGTGATATATTTATCCAAGGGTATCATACCGTCAGAATCTTATACCGGCCAATGCTTAGTGCAAACCTACGCCCTTGGTGTGATATTTGATTGATCATATCTGCTCATGATATTGGTATATCTGCTCATCATGTCATTAAATCTGCTCATCACTGTGTGTTGCAGTTGGTTTTAACCCGAAGAACCGAACCCACCGCAGTCTGCTGCTCTGCCTACTCATGACATCCTGTGACCTTTCAGACCAGACCAAAGGCTGGAAGACCACCAGGAAAATTGCGGTACCACTCTGCAACACTGACACACACACACTAACAGATAGACGCACGATAACAGAACAACAGACAGCACCACATACACACACACACTAACACAGCTGTGAGAGAGAGTTATGTAAACACTCTTGTTTCCCTCTTGTGTCTCTCAGGAGCTGATCTATAAGGAGTTTTTCTCTCAGGGTGATTTGGTGAGTTCAGCTGCAGCTTCTCTGCTTGTGTTTTCAAATCAGACACACAAATCAAGCACGGAGGAGAATATGTGTGTTTTGATCACCCAGAGGCCTTATACGTGTGTGTGTGCAGGAGAAGGCGATGGGCAACAGACCCAGTGAGATGATGGACCGAGAGAAAGCCTACATCCCAGAGCTCCAGATCAGCTTCATGGAGCACATCGCCATGCCCATCTACAAGTCAGAGCTCTGCACTTACACAAATACACACAAACGTTTCTGTTTAGGTTTAATGCACCAAAATATATGACCTATATTCACTGAGAAATAGCCCAAAACATATTTCAAGAGTTCACACTTAGCTGATGATGAATTATAAGCTTGTTTGGCATGCTGTCCCGGGAGAGAGCCCTGAGCTCATAAGATCCTCGAGCCCGGGGCTCCCTCCCGTTGCAAGGTGAGAGGGGAGTTTGAGCTCAGGTAGATCTGGAGAACTCCCCCGCTGTAATAACCAATGAACAGCCAGTGATTGCTCTTGAGAGATAACCATTTACTAGGAGCATGTCTATAGTGCCGGTTTGGATTAGTCAATTAACTTATGTTGCATGTTTTTTGGACGGTGGGAGGAAACCGGGGAACCCGGGGGAAACCCACGTGAGCACAGGGAGAAAATGCAAACTCCGCACAGAAATGTCTGCTGGTTTGGTAAAGCCTGTAACCAGAGACATTCTTGCTGTGAGGCAACAGTGCTAAGCAGTGGGCCACCGTGTCACCCATCTAGGAAGAAGGAGGAGTAGGGGTGGATGGGGGGATTCTTCAAAACGAAGATAGCAGTGGTACGTCACCCAGGGTATTTGTAGTAGCTTAGGAGTCGTCTGATTGGTGCATTGAGAATTGGATAATGCGGATCCAGCCGCTAGCAATCATAAGCACGTGATCCTCTCGAAACTTGTTTATAACTAAACTTCACATAGTTTTAAAATGGGAAGCAGTTATTTATGCTGAGCACTGAGTATATATACCACAATAATTCATTAGTGTCAGTGTTGCCAACTTATATATATATGTATATAACTTATATATTCAGTGTTGTATACGTACTATATTGGCGACTTTTCAGACCCTCCTAGCGACACATTTTCACAAAAGTGACTAGTGACAAATCTAGCGACTTTTATTTGTGTTACTGGAGATCTTTATAGACTCTCATATGTCCATACTGTACCGTTCCTACTCTTCTCAATGATCTGTGTGTGATGCCGTCAGCCCGTCCTCCGCCTCAGAGTGCCCAGTCAGTCCTCACTCAGCATTCTCTCCCACCTGCAGCCTGAAAGCAGATCATTCCTCTGCGTACTCACGGCAGATGTTTTAGCACCGGAGTGGTGAGGTATTTCTCCGGCGCAGTCAAACGGATCTGCTTCTCCTTTGTTTTTAATTTAATTTGATGGTTTATTTTTCATTCACAATCGCAGAGATCTTAGTGAGTTTAATATGTCTGAGATTTCTGCAGATTCACTACACATCTATTGTATTCAAACAATGGATTTAATTAAATTGACAGAAATAAAGCGTAGTGCAAATATAAATTCCCCCTTATTAACCGTAGGCAGTTAAACAAACAGAAACTGTTGGGTGTGAGGATGTAGTTAATATGCAGATTGACACATGACGTAATCTAGTGACTTTTGGCAACATTACGAGCAGAGCTTATTGCATTTTAATTGAAAATAGTTGGCAGCACTGATTAGTATGGTCATCCTGATACACACAACCATCTTCAAGATAAAATGTTTGACCCATTGGGTCACATGGTCTTCCGGAATGGTTGGGTAGTCAAATGTGCCAATTGTAGCCTCCTGTTCATATCTGACAGGAGCGGCACCCGGTGTGGTCTTCTGCTGCTGTAGCCCATCCGCCTCAAGGTTGGACGTGTTGTGTGTTCAGAGATGCTCTTCTGCAGACCTCGGTTGTAACGAGTGCTTATTTGAGTTACTGTTGCCTTTCTATCAGCTGGAACCAGTCTGGCCATTCTCCTCTGACCTCTGGCATCAACAAGGCATTTGAGCCCACAGAACTGCCGCTCACTGGATATTTCCTCTTTGTCGGACCATTCTCCGTAAATCCTAGAGATGGTTGTGCGTGAAAATCCCAGTAGATCAGCAGTTTCTGAAATACTCAGAGCAGCCCGTCTGGCAGCAACAGCCATGCCAAAGTTGAAAGTCTCTTAAATCCCCTTTCTTCCCCATTCTGATGCTCGCTTTGACCTGCAGCAGATCGACTTGACCATGTCTACATGCCTAAATGCAGTGAGCTGCTGCCATGTGATTGGCTGATTAGAAATTTCTGTTGAGCAGTTGGACAGGTGTACCTAATAAAGTGGCCGGTGATATATACAATTAATTAATACAATGTTATTTATTGGCAGGGTTTTCATATATTAATAAAACAGTTAAAAGCATAAGAAATCTACTAAAGTCCAGACCTCCTCATGGTTGTGTTGTGATAGATTTCCACTGCTCTTGTTTCCAGGCTCCTGCAGGAGATTTTCCCGCGTTCGGCTGAACTGTACGAGCGAGTGTCTGCGAACCGAGAGCAGTGGGCCAAAGTCTCACACAAGTTCACCATCCGCGGCCTACCCAGCAACAACTCACTGGACTTCCTGGACGAGGAGTTCGAGATGCTGCAGTCACAGGGAGCCTTCGGTGACGAACCACAGCGCATCAACGGCTGCATGGAGGACGAGTGCGACAAACACTGACGCACACATACAAACACACACATGCAGTCGCAGGGAGCCTTCGGGGACGAACCACGGTGCATCGACGGCTGCATGGAGGACGATGGTGACAAACACTGACACACACACACACATGCAGTTACAAGGAGCCTTCGAGGATGAGCCGCAGTGGATCAGTGGCTGCATGGAGGACGAGTGCGACAAACACTGACACACACACACACATGCAGTCGCAGAGATGCAGAGGAGCCACACACTAATGATGGACAGTGTGTGTGTGTGTGTGAGAGACGATACACTCAAACACTGACTGATGAAACCGCTGCTTCTGGCCACTAAACAGATAAATACCCAAAAAGATTAAGGTAACACTTTACTTAAAGGGAGTGTTCATACGAATGAACGAACGAACGAAGGAACGAAGGAACGAACGAACGAACGAACGATTCTTCAAGTAAAGTCCATTACAACACCAGCTAAAACTGATTTAACCCTTTGAAAAATTTATCGGGAAATCTCTGAAATGTTACTGCGGATTATTATAAGACGTTTGAACTTGAATTATTTATATTTTAATCATTGTCATTGAAGTAACTATATATGGCTCTTCACACAGTAGAGCGTTAAAGGAAAACTCTAAATTGCTCCTTTTACAGCTTTCATAGGGTTAAAACCCTTTATTGACTCGGTAACTTCACTGATATTGACTACAATATCATTCTTTAATTTTATTTTAAGCCATATAATGTTCAAAAACATTTGCAGGGTTTTTTCAATGAGTATTTCAAAGAGTGCACTATAAAGGGTTAAAGGAAAGCTCAATTTTTTGTGAATATGCACATTTTTGGGCTCTCAAAAAGGTTAAACAGGTGAGCTTTATTATTTTTGAATCCATTCTGCTAAGTCTGGCCGGAGGACTTTTAGCTTAGCTTAGCATAAATCATTGAAATGTATGGGACCATTAGCATCTCACTCAAAAATGACCAAAGAGTTTCGATAATTTCGACCCTGATGTCAAGACAAAATCAAAAAACACTGAAAACAATTAACACATTACAAATGTAAATAGTTTTGATCTGTTTTGATGTCAGTCGTCTACCTTGACATCAAAATTACATCTAATATTAGTGTCAAAAATGTGATTATTGGACTGTCCTGTAACCTATTTCTTGACAAAAATATTAGATGTCAGTTTTGACATCGGGGTTACTTTCATTGCAATCAATCAATAAATTCTTTAGCAACTACTTAATAACTGCTCAGAATACCCTAGCAACCACCTAACGTCTTAGCAACTACCGATCAACCACTCAGAACACCCTTACAACTTTTGATTTTCCGTCAGTCTTAGTACACAATGTCAATACAGAAAATTATCAGAACTCTTTGGACATTTTTGAGTGAGATGCTAACGGTCTAATCCAATTCAATGAATTATGCTAAGTTAAGCTAAAAGTGCTCCTGTTAGACCTGGACAACAGCTGAATGGATGAAAAAAATTTGGTAAAACTCAACTGTTTAGTCAGTTATTCCTATTTTTTGCTGTAGTGTGTAGGTAGGGAAGCATCATAATTTATGTAAAGAAGCTCAAACTTTTATTCCAAAATAAAAGTTTGCATTTATTTACCTAAAATACAATTAAAGATAAAAGTCTTCCTGTGAAATTTAAATTAAAAAAACAATGTTATATACATTTTTATCTTAAATATATCATATTATATTATATTATATTTTATTATATTATATTATTGTAATACATTTTAAAAAAATGTGAAATTTGTAATAGATGCGTTTACTGTACATATATATTATGTATATGTAAATACGCAGATATAAAAACGAAGTATATACAAAAGAAACATTTATGTATAAATTAAATTTTTGAATAAATTTGTATTATATATGTACAAAAGAAAGCCCCACCCCCTACTCAATATTCAGATTTATTTGGAAGCACATCAACATCACATCAAAATAAACAGATTATTTGACACATTACAGCAAAAGATAGAAATAACAAACTTAAATGCATTTTTAGCTGGTGAAAATACTATAATTTGCGCTCCGCTGTGATTGGTCAGAAATGTTCAACAATTGAAGCTCAAACTAAAATGAAACTGTTGTTGTGAAGAGAACAGTTCTAGTCTTACACTGTTACAATTTTATTTTATTTTAAATTTTTTAGTTGCTGTTACTTTGTTTACATTTAAGTAATGTGAGATTTATTTCTATATGAAACTGATTGTATCAAAGCAGCTTCGACAGTAATAAACTGGAAAATACCTGAATTAATTATAGGAAAACTACAGAAATATCAGGCAAATCCCAATTCTGCTGTAAAGTCAAACAATATTGTCAAAACAAATGAAAGCAAAAATAATCAACGCAGGCTCATTCTGAAAACGTGCCCCTGTATACATTTCTGGAGAGTGCCAAATACGTCCCAGGAGCTACTTTTTTTGCAGTTTTTGTTTTCGCGAATCTACCAGAGGACACTGTGTATGCTTTTTCAGATCTCAAATTTCTCTCGCAATTGCCATTCATGCCTGCTGTTCGTGCCTAAATCCACCAGAGGCCGCTGTCGACTGACTGACCGACTGACCCACCGGCCTCCTTCCCTAAACCCAACCGATAGTGTTTTCAATAGCAGTGATTGACCCCATCACCCCTTCCCTAAACCCATCCAATAGTGTTTTCAATAGTACCGACTGACCCGATCACCCCTTCCCTAAACCCAACCGACAGTGTTTTCAAATCCACAGATTGACCCCATCACCCCCTTCCCTAAACCCATCCAATAGTGTTTTCAATAGCACAGATTGACCCCATCACCCCTCCCCTAAACCCATCCAATAGTGTTATCAATAGTACCGACTGACCCATTCATCCCTTCCCTAAACCCATCTAATAGTGTTTTCAATAATACCAACTGACCCGTTCGCCCCTTCCCTGAACCCAACCGATAGTGTTTTCAAAACCACAGATTGACCCCATCACCCCCTTCTCTAAACCCAATCAATAGTGTTTTCAAAACCACAGATTGACCCCATCACCCCCTTCTCTAAACCCAACCGACAGTGTTTTCAAATCCACAGATTGACCCCATCACCCCCGTCCCTAAACCCATCCAATAGTGTTTTCAATAGCACAGATTGATCCGATCGTTCGCTTCCCTAAACACAACCCACAGTGTTTTCAAAAGCAATCCAGAAAAAGAAAAGCCCTCGCCTGATTTTTACCATGTTTTCAGACTTTACCACATTCTTACCCTGTTATTTACTTGTTTATTTTATTTTTAGGGCTTTTGTTTTTCTTACCTGCTTTCTGAAGCCGTTCTTCGCCAAACTCGAACCCCGTCATCGCGATCAACTCCTCTTTGCGTCTCAAATCCTCCGACGTACAAAACAAGCCTCTGGCTAAATTGGTAACAGTGGAAAAGCCATCCATATGGAGGTAAGCGTTCAGTTGTTAAGCGAGAAAAGAAACAGTGTCTTACCACCCTGTAGTGTTTGTTTTAAAGACAAAATGCAGCCACTCGTACTTCTGGCTACATAATTCGCAATCTCCAGCAATGTATATAGGGGAACGTTTTCAGAATGAGCCTATGTTGAAAATATTTAAATAGCTATTTATATATAAACAGTTGGATACAAACGTATTTGTCCTGTGAAATTTTAATTCTTTTTGTTTACTATAATATACTAACAATAATAAAAAATGTATGTATATATATGTTTACAAAGTGCTAAGGTCAATAATATTAAGAATTGTTTTAATAATTTGCATAACCTAAATAACTTAACTAATCTTGCAAAATATCTAGTATAATATTGTGATAATATTCTGTACTGTCATCATGGCAAAGACAAAATAAATTAGTTATTAAAACTATTATGTTCAAATGTGACCAAATAAATAAATTCGACTGCTCTTGCTAAATATTTGAAAAAGAATTAAAACTTCACAGGAGTGCTAAGAACTTTGTCTTCAGCTGTACATATATCTTCATTTTAATTTTTAATTTATTAATTAATTTGTTATATAGTAAATGAAAATAACAAATATATAAATATCTAAAAGAGGAATACATAATAAATGAAAAGAAATGATGTTAACACTTTAAAATAAGGTTTCATTAGATAATATATTTACTAACATGAACAAACAATGACATGTATTACAGTGTTTATTCATCTTTTTAACATCAGTTCATGAAAAACTGTCATTTATTGTTAACATTTATTGTATTTATTAATAATATTAATAGTAAATATTCAACTATGATTAATAAATGCTGGATTGAACCAAGATATTAGTAAATACATTAACACCAGTAATGCACCGTTATTTTAAAGTGTTACTAATAAAAAATGCAATGCAAAGTTCATCCGATATCAGACGTTTACATCACAAAAGCCACTATTTTATGTCATTTTCTGCATTGTTTTTCTTCACAGTTCTATCAGATCTCCTTCTCATAAATGCGAGTTGTTGTTTTTTCTGGGTCGTTTCTCCAGGTTAACAGCAGTGTTTGTTTTATTTTCTGCAAACACACTTCTGAGTGTCTGTACATAGAGTTTCTTTCTCAGGATGGCAGAAAGTGGATTTTGCCTTACCAATGTTTGTTGCCTTCCTGAGCGACTCTAAAACACAGAGAGAGACAGAGTGTAAATCTGTGTACACTTCTGGATATACAGTATATATATATATATAACTATATCTATTTGCTGTGTGTAAATGTGTGTTTGCACAGGTGTGCGAGTGTGTAAGTGCATTTGCCAAAACCTGCAGAGGATTTGCTGATAACAGAGAGAGACGTGTGTGTATGTGTATGTGTGTGTATGTGTGTGTGCGTGTATGTGTGTGTGCGTGTGTGTTTGATGCGTCTCTCTATATATTAATCTGTAGAGTGTGAATTAACCACAAAAGCTCATCATATTTCATGCTTAAAAATCAAGAGAATAAAGTTATTCCAATTTTGAGGCATGTTTTAAGACCAATATCATAAGACAAGAACATTAATAAGTCAAAAAATGCACACATAATTGATATCTTTATATGTTTTTTTACATAATTATGCTTTAAAATTGTCAACTTGACACGACATGACAAAGTTTGTAATCAGCAGTATAATCTGTTAGATTATGGTAACATTTCCTTTTATTACAGATTTATTGTAATGTAATCTGACGACATTTAGATTACATTTAGATTACTTTATTACCATAAAATCGGAATACGTTTGGATTACATTTAGATTACTTTCATTACACGTTAATAGTAACGTAATCTTACTTTTGGATTACATTTTGATTACTTCTATTGTCATTTATGGAAACATAATTGGACTACTTTTGGATTACATTTAGATTACATTTATTACAGATTTATTGTAATGCAATCTATGTTTTACATTTATTGTAAAATTACATTTATTACTAATTTATGGTAACATAATTGGACTATTTTGGATTACATTTTCATTTCTTTTAGTACAGACTGTAATGTAATCTGACTATATTTGGATTACATTTATATTACTTTTATTATACATTAATGGTGTGATATTCTGACTATTTTTGGATTATATTCTGAATACTTTCACTACAGATATATTGTAATGTAATCTGACAATTTTTGGATTACATTTTCAATTGCTTTTACTACAGATGTATTGTAATGTAATCAGACTATATTTGGATTACATTTAGATTACTTTATAACCATTTATGGTAACATAATTGGACTACTTTTGGATTATATTCCGATTACTTTCATTACAGATTTATTGTAATGTAATCTGACAATTTTTGGATTACATTTTAGATTACTTTCACTACAGACTTGTTGTAATGTAATCGGACTATATTTGGATTACATTTCAATTGCTTTTACTACAGATTTATTGTAATCTGACTACATTTGGATTACATTTAGATTACTTTTATTATACATTTATAGTGTCATATTCTGACTACTTTTGGATTATATTCTGATTACTTTCACTACAGATATATTGTAATGTAATCTGACAATTTTTGGATTACATTTTAGATTACTTTTACTACAGACTTGTAATGTAATTGGACTATATTTGGATTACATTTCAGTTGCTTTTACTACAGATATATTGTAATCTGACTACATTTGGATTACATTTAGATTACTTTTACTAAATATTTTTTGTAATGTGATCTGACTACTATTGGATTACATTTAGATTACATTTATTGCACATTTATGGTAAAGTAATCTGGTTACTTTTGCATTACATTTATGGTATCATAATCTGATTACTTTTGGATTACATTTAGATTACTTTTATTTCACATTCATCATGTCATAATCTGACTACTTTTAGATTACATTCTGATCACTTCAATACAGATTTTTTGTAAGGTAATCTGACAACGTTTGGATTACATTGCGGTTACTTTCCTACAGATTTATTGTAATGTAATCTGACAATTTTTGGATTACATTTAGATTACTTTTATTACACATTTATAGTAATGTAATCTGACTACGTTTGGATTACATTTAGATTACATGTATCACTGTTTATGGTAATGTAGTGTGACTCTTTTTGGATTACATTTAGATTACTTTGGTGCTAACCCTTATTTGACAGATTATAACAGATAAAAATAACAAAATATCTTCATTATCATCAACAAGAGTCTTTTAAAAGTGCAATGACGTACCGTTAATACTTCAAAACACTCAAACTTATACAGTAATAATAAAAAAATAACACAATATGATTCTAAGACATTAAAACTTTTAATTAAATGCATTTAGAAAGCAGCAAAGCTACAACAAAAAAAAGGATTTCCCCTGTGGCTAATTTTATCTGTAAATCCAATGTTTTTCTAGTGTGGTATTAAAATAATTCTTAGATATGACAATTTTAATCTATATATTACAAAAAAAAATCAAATATAGCAAACAAACTATAATATATCTATACAATAACCATGATGAAAAAAATCTAAATATTAAAAGTCAATCTGCAACATTTTAATGATCCTAAAACATGTTTTAATGTAAAGTCTTTAGATTTTTGGATGAAATATGACCGCTTTGTTTATTAATATTCCAATGTTTGGCTGTAAAAAAAAGAGTCTCAGACATGAAAAACACATGAGATGATTAAAAAAACTACTGTTTCCAGGAGCCAGAGATCCAAAACAGTCTTTGTGTTTGTATATTTATGACCAAACGTCTGTCCAAAACAGTGCAGAAAGTGAAACCTGTGAGAGAATGTTGTGGATTTCTGGCTTTCAGCATTTACCTTTTCTAACAATTTCTGCTGTATTTGAAAGAAAAACACACACGTGCACACATATAAATATATATTTAAAAAGACCTTCATGCTGGCAGTCGAGTTAAAATAATTGAAATGCTTTCTTATAGAGTTTTCCTATTCCTCCGCTGTATTTTGAGTTAATAATTCTGACCGACATGACGCTCTTGTTTTCTCGTGCAATAAGTGGTTTCTGCATCGTCGCCTCGTGTACATAATAACATCCATTTTTAAATTATTACTTTTTACACACACACTTTATGAGTTGATGAATCTATTTTCTGGTATTTGTACACGTTTGTACCTGTAGGTGGCGGTAAATAGCATTGGTTTTTTTCTTCTTCTTTGCTTTGGAATAAAAACATTCTCTTGTGCCATTCAGTTTCGACTCTGTCTGACATTTTTTCCCATCAAGCTTGGATTTGATTTCAGGAAATATTCTACTTAATTTTTATTTTATTTTATTTTATTTTTTTGAGTTTTCGTCAGGTTCGATTCAGAAGAATCAGATTATTTTATATTTTTGACAGAATGTCTTATGAAGACAATGTTAATTGTAGTTGTAAGTTGCAATGTGTTTTATAACATTGCCTTCAGTTGTTAACATGAGTAAATGATGATACGTTGAAGCTGATACTTAAAATGTATTAATATTTGTAAATTTTTTCTTCAATTTTGTAATATTAAGCATTTTGTAAGTTGATACTTAAATCGTCATATTCAAAATTTGACATCTAGAAATTGCAATACTTGATACTTAGATGTAACAATAATAAAAGATTATACTTAGTATGTAAACGATACTTCAGATTTGATATGTAAAATTTAATAGTTAAATCGTGATGCTCAAAATTTGGCATTTGGAAAGTTTAACATTTTAACTGAATTTGTTTTCATTGTTAAAAAATGTAACTTTTTTTTAAATTTCAACAATTTTTCGAATTTGATATAATTCACAAAAGTTGAACATTTGATACTTAAAATTCGATACTTGATACTTAAAATTGGACGTTTCGAAAGTTTAACATTTTAACTGAATTTGTTATCATTTTAGGCGACGCGGTGGTGTAGTCGGTAGTGCTGTCCCCTCACAGCAAGATGGTTGCTGGTTCGAGCCTCAGCTGGGTCAGTTGGCATTTCTGTGTGGAGTTTGCATGTTCTCACCGCATTCGCATGGGTTTACTCCGAGTGCTCCGGTTTCCACCCACAAGTCCAAAGACATGCGGCATAGGTGAATTGGGTAGGCTAAATTGTCTGTAGTGTATGTGTGTGAATGAGAATGTATGGGTGTTTCCCAGTGATGGGTTGCAGCTGGAAGGTTATCCGCTGCGTAAAACATGTGCTGGATAAGTTGGCGGTTCATTCCGCGACCCCGTGACTTTATAACTCCGCAACCCAGTGGCGAACCCAAATTAATAAAGGGACTAAGCCGAAAAGAAAATGAATGACAATGTTATCATTTTACTTTAAAAAAAAAAATTTTCAACAATACGGGGAATTTGTTACTTCACTGTTTGCTAATTTTTTAACACTTAAAAATTTATGGAAGCCCGTTCCCGCCACTGAATAAAAAAATTAATTGGAAAAATTAAGTTATTAAGTTATTAAGTCAGAATTTTGAGTTATTATGTCAGAATTCTGAGTTATTGAGTCAGAATTTTGAGTTATTGAGTCAGAATGCTGAGTTATTGAGTCAGAATGCTGAGTTATTGAGTAAGAATTGCGAGTTATTGAGTCAGAATTGCAAGTTATTATGTCAGAATGCTGAGTTATTGAGTCAAAATTGTGAGTTATTAGGTCAGAATTGCGAGTTATTGACTCAGAATTGCGAGTTATAAAGTCAGAATTCCGAATTATTAAGTCAGAATTGTGAGTTATAAAGTCAGAATTGCGAGTTATTAAGTCAGAATTGCGAGTTATAAAGTCAGACTGCTGAGTTATTAAGTCAGAATTGCTAGTTATAAAGTCAGAATTGCGAGTTATAAAGTCAGACTGCTGAGTTATTAAGTCAGAATTGCTAGTTATAAAGTCAGAATTGCGAGTTATTAAGTCAGAATTGCGAGTTATTAAGTCAGAATTGCTAGTTATAAACAAAGAATTGCGAGTTATAAAGTCAGAATTCCGAATTATAAAGTCAGAATTGCGAGATATTAAGTCAGAATTGCAAGTTATTAAGTCAGAATTGCGAGTTATTAAGTCAGAATTGCTAGTTATAAAGAAAGAATTGCGAGTTATAAAGTCAGAATTCCGAATTATAAAGTCAGAATTGCGAGTTATTAAGTCAGAATGCTGAGTTATTAAGTCAGAATTGCGAGATATTAAGTCAGAATTCTGAGTTATTAAGTCAGAATTGCGAGTTATTAAGTCAGAATTGCGAGTTATGAAGTCAGAATTGTTAGTTATTAAGTCAGAATTGCGAGTTAAGTCAGAATTGCTAGTTATAAAGTCAGAATTGCGAGTTATAAAGTCAGACTGCTGAGTTATTAAGTCAGAATTGCTAGTTATAAAGTCAGAATTGCGAGTTATAAAGTCAGAATTCCGAATTATAAAGTCAGAATTGCGAGTTATTAAGTCAGAATGCTGAGTTATTAAGTCAGAATTGCGAGTTATAAAGTCAGAATTGCGAGATATTAAGTCAGAATTGCGAGTTATTAAGTCAGAATTGCGAGTTATTAAGTCAGAATTGCGAGTTATTAAGTCAGAATTGCTAGTTATAAAGTCAGAATTGCGAGTTATAAAGTCAGAATTCCGAATTATAAAGTCAGAATTGCGAGTTATTAAGTCAGAATGCTGAGTTATTAAGTCAGAATTGCGAGTTATTAAGTCAGAATTGCGAGTTATTAAGTCAGAATTGTTAGTTATTAAGTCAGAATTGCGAGTTATTAAGTCAGAATTGCGAGTTATAAAGTCAGAATTGCGAGATATTAAGTCAGAATTGCGAGTTATTAAGTCAGAATTGCGAGTTATTAAGTCAGAATTGCTAGTTATAAAGAAAGAATTGCGAGTTATAAAGTCAGAATTCCGAATTATAAAGTCAGAATTGCGAGTTATTAAGTCAGAATGCTGAGTTATTAAGTCAGAATTGCGAGATATTAAGTCAGAATTCTGAGTTATTAAGTCAGAATTGCGAGTTATTAAGTCAGAATTGCGAGTTATGAAGTCAGAATTGTTAGTTATTAAGTCAGAATTGCGAGTTATTAAGTCAGAATTGCTAGTTATAAAGTCAGAATTGCGAGTTATAAAGTCAGACTGCTGAGTTATTAAGTCAGAATTGCGAGTTATTAAGTCAGAATTGCGAGTTATGAAGTCAGAATTGTTAGTTATTAAGTCAGAATTGCGAGTTATTAAGTCAGAATTGCTAGTTATAAAGTCAGAATTGCGAGTTATAAAGTCAGACTGCTGAGTTATTAAGTCAGAATTGCTAGTTATAAAGTCAGAATTGCGAGTTATAAAGTCAGAATTCCGAATTATAAAGTCAGAATTGCGAGTTATTAAGTCAGAATGCTGAGTTATTAAGTCAGAATTGCGAGTTATAAAGTCAGAATTGCGAGATATTAAGTCAGAATTGCGAGTTAAGTCAGAATTGCGAGTTATTAAGTCAGAATTGCTAGTTATAAAGAAAGAATTGCGAGTTATAAAGTCAGAATTGCGAGTTATAAAGTCAGAATTGCGAGTTATTAAGTCAGAATTGCGAGTTATTACGTCAGAATTGCGAGTTATAAAGTCAACATTGCGAGTTATTAAGTCAGAATTGCGAGTTATTAAGTCTGAATTGCGAGTTAAGTCAGAATTGCGAGTTATAAAGTCAAAATTGCGAGTTATTAAGTCAGAATGGGGAGTTATTAAGTCTGAATTGCGAGTTATTAAGTCAGAATTGCGAGTTATTTAGTCAGAATTGCGAGTTATTAAGTCAGAATGGGGAGTTATTACGTCAGAATTGCGAGTTATTAAGTCAGAATTGCAAGTTATTAAGTCAGAATTCTGAGTTATTAAGTCAGAATTGCGAGTTATTAAGTCAGAATTGCGAGTTATAAAGTCAAAATTGCGAGTTATAAAGTCAGAATTGCGAGTTATTAAGTCTGAATTGCGAGTTAAGTCAGAATTGCGAGTTATAAAGTCAAAATTGCGAGTTATTAAGTCAGAATGGGGAGTTATTAAGTCTGAATTGCGAGTTAAGTCAGAATTGCGAGTTATAAAGTCAAAATTGCGAGTTATTAAGTCAGAATGGGGAGTTATTAAGTCAGAATTGCGAGTTATTAAGTCAGAATTCTGAGTTATTTAGTCAGAATTGCGAGTTATTAAGTCAGAATTGCGAGTTATAAAGTCAGAATTGTTAGTTATTAAGTCAGAATGGGGAGTTATTAAGTCAGAATTCCGAGTTGTTAAGTCAGAATTGCGAGATATTAAGTCAGAATTCTGAGTTATTAAGTCAGAATTGCGAGTTATTAAGTCAGAATTGCGAGTTATGAAGTCAGAATTGTTAGTTATTAAGTCAGAATTGCGAGTTATTAAGTCAGAATTGCGAGTTATAAAGTCAGAATTGCGAGATATTAAGTCAGAATTGCGAGTTATTAAGTCAGAATTGCGAGTTATTAAGTCAGAAGTGCGAGTTATAAAGTCTGAATTCCGAATTATAAAGTCAGAATTGCGAGTTATTAAGTCAGAATGCTGAGTTATTAAGTCAGAATTGCGAGATATTAAGTCAGAATTCTGACTTAATAACTCAGAATTGCGAGTTATTAAGTCAGAATTGCGAGTTATGAAGTCAGAATTGTTAGTTATTAAGTCAGAATTGCGAGTTATTAAGTCAGAATTGCTAGTTATAAAGTCAGAATTGCGAGTTATAAAGTCAGACTGCTGAGTTATTAAGTCAGAATTGCTAGTTATAAAGTCAGAATTGCGAGTTATAAAGTCAGAATTCCGAATTATAAAGTCAGAATTGCGAGTTATTAAGTCAGAATGCTGAGTTATTAAGTCAGAATTGCGAGTTATAAAGTCAGAATTGCGAGATATTAAGTCAGAATTGCGAGTTATTAAGTCAGAATTGCGAGTTATTAAGTCAGAATTGCTAGTTATAAAGAAAGAATTGCGAGTTATAAAGTCAGAATTGCGAGTTATAAAGTCAGAATTGCGAGTTATTAAGTCAGAATTGCGAGTTATTAAGTCAGAATTGCGAGTTATAAAGTCAACATTGCGAGTTATTAAGGCAGAATTGCGAGTTATTAAGTCTGAATTTCGAGTTAAGTCAGAACTGCGAGTTATAAAGTCAAAATTGCGAGTTATTAAGTCAGAATGGGGAGTTATTAAGTCTGAATTGCGAGTTATTAAGTCAGAATTGCGAGTTATTTAGTCAGAATTGCGAGTTATTAAGTCAGAATGGGGAGTTATTACATCAGAATTGCGAGTTATTAAGTCAGAATTGTGAGTTATTTAGTCAGAATTGCAAGTTATTAAGTCAGAATTCTGAGTTATTAAGTCAGAATTGCGAGTATTAAGTCAGAATTGCGAGTTATAAAGTCAAAATTGCGAG
The DNA here is from genome assembly GCF_903798145.1 of Danio aesculapii. Classification (NCBI taxonomy): domain Eukaryota; kingdom Metazoa; phylum Chordata; class Actinopteri; order Cypriniformes; family Danionidae; genus Danio; species Danio aesculapii. Next base: position 1,130,452 of record NC_079449.1, on the reverse strand, counting down.
TTATAAAGTCAGAATTGCGAGTTATTAAGTCTGAATTGCGAGTTAAGTCAGAATTGCGAGTTATAAAGTCAAAATTGCGAGTTATTAAGTCAGAATGGGGAGTTATTAAGTCTGAATTGCGAGTTAAGTCAGAATTGCGAGTTATAAAGTCAAAATTGCGAGTTATTAAGTCAGAATGGGGAGTTATTAAGTCAGAATTGCGAGTTATTAAGTCAGAATTCTGAGTTATTTAGTCAGAATTGCGAGTTATTAAGTCAGAATTGCGAGTTATAAAGTCAGAATTGTTAGTTATTAAGTCAGAATGGGGAGTTATTAAGTCAGAATTCCGAGTTGTTAAGTCAGAATTGCGAGATATTAAGTCAGAATTCTGAGTTATTAAGTCAGAATTGCGAGTTATTAAGTCAGAATTGCGAGTTATGAAGTCAGAATTGTTAGTTATTAAGTCAGAATTGCGAGTTATTAAGTCAGAATTGCGAGTTATAAAGTCAGAATTGCGAGATATTAAGTCAGAATTGCGAGTTATTAAGTCAGAATTGCGAGTTATTAAGTCAGAATTGCGAGTTATAAAGTCAGAATTCCGAATTATAAAGTCAGAATTGCGAGTTATTAAGTCAGAATGCTGAGTTATTAAGTCAGAATTGCGAGATATTAAGTCAGAATTCTGAGTTATTAAGTCAGAATTGCGAGTTATTAAGTCAGAATTGCGAGTTATGAAGTCAGAATTGTTAGTTATTAAGTCAGAATTGCGAGTTATTAAGTCAGAATTGCTAGTTATAAAGTCAGAATTGCGAGTTATAAAGTCAGACTGCTGAGTTATTAAGTCAGAATTGCTAGTTATAAAGTCAGAATTGCGAGTTATAAAGTCAGAATTCCGAATTATAAAGTCAGAATTGCGAGTTATTAAGTCAGAATGCTGAGTTATTAAGTCAGAATTGCGAAATATAAAGTCAGAATTGCGAGATATTAAGTCAGAATTGCGAGTTATTAAGTCAGAATTGCGAGTTATTAAGTCAGAATTGCTAGTTATAAAGAAAGAATTGCGAGTTATAAAGTCAGAATTGCGAGTTATAAAGTCAGAATTGCGAGTTATTAAGTCAGAATTGCGAGTTATTAAGTCAGAATTGCGAGTTATAAAGTCAACATTGCGAGTTATTAAGTCAGAATTGCGAGTTATTAAGTCTGAATTTCGAGTTAAGTCAGAATTGCGAGTTATAAAGTCAAAATTGCGAGTTATTAAGTCAGAATGGGGAGTTATTAAGTCTGAATTGCGAGTTATTAAGTCAGAATTGCGAGTTATTTAGTCAGAATTGCGAGTTATTAAGTCAGAATGGGGAGTTATTACATCAGAATTGCGAGTTATTAAGTCAGAATTGTGAGTTATTTAGTCAGAATTGCAAGTTATTAAGTCAGAATTCTGAGTTATTAAGTCAGAATTGCGAGTTATTAAGTCAGAATTGCGAGTTATAAAGTCAAAATTGCGAGTTGTAAAGTCAGAATTGCGAGTTATTAAGTCTGAATTGCGAGTTAAGTCAGAATTGCGAGTTATAAAGTCAAAATTGTGAGTTATTAAGTCAGAATGGGGAGTTATTAAGTCTGAATTGCGAGTTAAGTCAGAATTGCGAGTTATAAAGTCAAAATTGCGAGTTATTAAGTCAGAATGGGGAGTTATTAAGTCAGAATTGCGAGTTATTAAGTCAGAATTCTGAGTTATTTAGTCAGAATTGCGAGTTATTAAGTCAGAATTGCGAGTTATAAAGTCAGAATTGTTAGTTATTAAGTCAGAATGGGGAGTTATTAAGTCAGAATTGCGAGTTGTTAAGTCAGAATTGCGAGTTATTAAGTCAGAATTCTGAGTTATTAAGTCAGAATTGCGAGTTATTAAGTCAGAATTGCGAGTTATTAAGTCAGAATTCTGAGTTATTAAGTCAGAATTGCGAGTTATTAAGTCAGAATTGCGAGTTATTAAGTCAGAATTGCGAGATATTAAGTCAGAATTGCGAGTTATTAAGTCAGAATTGCGAGTTATTTAGTCAGAATTGCGAGTTATTAAGTCAGAATTGCGAGTTATGAAGTCAGAATTGTTAGTTATTAAGTCAGAATTGCGAGTTATTAAGTCAGAATTGCGAGTTATTAAGTCAGAATTGTGAGTTATTTAGTCAGAATTGCCAGTTATCAAGTCAGAATTGCGAGTTATAAAGTCAGAATTGTGAGTTATTAAGTCAGAATTGCGAGTTATTGAGTCAGAATTGCGAGTTATTGACTCAGAATTGCGAGTTATAAAGTCAGAACTCCGAATTATTAAGTCAGAATTGTGAGTTATAAAGTCAGAATTGCAAGTTATAAAGTCAGAATGCTGAGTTATTAAGTCAGAATTGTGAGATATTAAGTCAGAATTGCGAGATATTAAGTCAGAATTGCGAGTTATAAAGTCAGAATTCCGAATTATAAAGTCAGAATTGCGAGTTATTAAGTCAGAATGCTGAGTTATTAAGTCAGAATTGCGAGATATTAAGTCAGAATTCTGCGTTATTAAGTCAGAATTGCGAGTTATTAAGTCAGAATTGCGAGTTATGAAGTCAGAATTGTTAGTTATTAAGTCAGAATTGCGAGTTATTAAGTCAGAATTGCGAGTTATTAAGTCAGAATTGTGAGTTATAAAGTCAGAATTGTGAGTTATTAAGTCAGAATTGCGAGTTATTGAGTCAGAATTGCGAGTTATTGACTCAGAATTGCGAGTTATAAAGTCAGAATTCCGAATTACTAAGTCAGAATTGTGAGTTATTAAGTCAGAATTGCTAGTTATAAAGTCAGAATTGCGAGTTATAAAGTCAGAATTGCGAGTTATAAAGTCAGAATTGTGAGTTATTAAGTCAGAATTGTGAGTTATTAAGCCAGAATTGTGAGTTATTTAGTCAGAATTGCGAGTTATTAAGTCAGAATTGCGAGTTATAAAGTCAGAATTGCGAGTTATTAAGTCAGAATGGGGAGTTATTAAGTCAGAATTGCGAGTTATTAAGTCAGAATTCTGAGTTATTTAGTCAGAATTGCGAGTTATTAAGTCAGAATTGCGAGTTATAAAGTCAGAATTGTTAGTTATTAAGTCAGAATGGGGAGTTATTAAGTCAGAATTCCGAGTTGTTAAGTCAGAATTGCGAGATATTAAGTCAGAATTCTGAGTTATTAAGTCAGAATTGCGAGTTATTAAGTCAGAATTGCGAGTTATGAAGTCAGAATTGTTAGTTATTAAGTCAGAATTGCGAGTTATTAAGTCAGAATTGCGAGTTATAAAGTCAGAATTGCGAGATATTAAGTCAGAATTGCGAGTTATTAAGTCAGAATTGCGAGTTATTAAGTCAGAAGTGCGAGTTATAAAGTCTGAATTCCGAATTATAAAGTCAGAATTGCGAGTTATTAAGTCAGAATGCTGAGTTATTAAGTCAGAATTGCGAGATATTAAGTCAGAATTCTGAGTTATTAAGTCAGAATTGCGAGTTATTAAGTCAGAATTGCGAGTTATGAAGTCAGAATTGTTAGTTATTAAGTCAGAATTGCGAGTTATTAAGTCAGAATTGCTAGTTATAAAGTCAGAATTGCGAGTTATAAAGTCAGACTGCTGAGTTATTAAGTCAGAATTGCTAGTTATAAAGTCAGAATTGCGAGTTATAAAGTCAGAATTCCGAATTATAAAGTCAGAATTGCGAGTTATTAAGTCAGAATGCTGAGTTATTAAGTCAGAATTGCGAGTTATAAAGTCAGAATTGCGAGATATTAAGTCAGAATTGCGAGTTATTAAGTCAGAATTGCGAGTTATTAAGTCAGAATTGCTAGTTATAAAGAAAGAATTGCGAGTTATAAAGTCAGAATTGCGAGTTATAAAGTCAGAATTGCGAGTTATTAAGTCAGAATTGCGAGTTATTAAGTCAGAATTGCGAGTTATAAAGTCAACATTGCGAGTTATTAAGTCAGAATTGCGAGTTATTAAGTCTGAATTTCGAGTTAAGTCAGAACTGCGAGTTATAAAGTCAAAATTGCGAGTTATTAAGTCAGAATGGGGAGTTATTAAGTCTGAATTGCGAGTTATTAAGTCAGAATTGCGAGTTATTTAGTCAGAATTGCGAGTTATTAAGTCAGAATGGGGAGTTATTAAGTCAGAATTGCGAGTTATTAAGTCAGAATTGCGAGTTATTTAGTCAGAATTGCAAGTTATTAAGTCAGAATTCTGAGTTATTAAGTCAGAATTGCGAGTTATTAAGTCAGAATTGCGAGTTATAAAGTCAAAATTGCGAGTTATAAAGTCAGAATTGCGAGTTATTAAGTCTGAATTGCGAGTTAAGTCAGAATTGCGAGTTATAAAGTCAAAATTGCGAGTTATTAAGTCAGAATGGGGAGTTATTAAGTCTGAATTGCGAGTTAAGTCAGAATTGCGAGTTATAAAGTCAAAATTGCGAGTTATTAAGTCAGAATGGGGAGTTATTAAGTCAGAATTGCGAGTTATTAAGTCAGAATTCTGAGTTATTTAGTCAGAATTGCGAGTTATTAAGTCAGAATTGCGAGTTATAAAGTCAGAATTGTTAGTTATTAAGTCAGAATGGGGAGTTATTAAGTCAGAATTCCGAGTTGTTAAGTCAGAATTGCGAGATATTAAGTCAGAATTCTGAGTTATTAAGTCAGAATTGCGAGTTATTAAGTCAGAATTGCGAGTTATGAAGTCAGAATTGTTAGTTATTAAGTCAGAATTGCGAGTTATTAAGTCAGAATTGCGAGTTATAAAGTCAGAATTGCGAGATATTAAGTCAGAATTGCGAGTTATTAAGTCAGAATTGCGAGTTATTAAGTCAGAATTGCGAGTTATAAAGTCAGAATTCCGAATTATAAAGTCAGAATTGCGAGTTATTAAGTCAGAATGCTGAGTTATTAAGTCAGAATTGCGAGATATTAAGTCAGAATTCTGAGTTATTAAGTCAGAATTGCGAGTTATTAAGTCAGAATTGCGAGTTATGAAGTCAGAATTGTTAGTTATTAAGTCAGAATTGCGAGTTATTAAGTCAGAATTGCTAGTTATAAAGTCAGAATTGCGAGTTATAAAGTCAGACTGCTGAGTTATTAAGTCAGAATTGCTAGTTATAAAGTCAGAATTGCGAGTTATAAAGTCAGAATTCCGAATTATAAAGTCAGAATTGCGAGTTATTAAGTCAGAATGCTGAGTTATTAAGTCAGAATTGCGAAATATAAAGTCAGAATTGCGAGATATTAAGTCAGAATTGCGAGTTATTAAGTCAGAATTGCGAGTTATTAAGTCAGAATTGCTAGTTATAAAGAAAGAATTGCGAGTTATAAAGTCAGAATTGCGAGTTATAAAGTCAGAATTGCGAGTTATTAAGTCAGAATTGCGAGTTATTAAGTCAGAATTGCGAGTTATAAAGTCAACATTGCGAGTTATTAAGTCAGAATTGCGAGTTATTAAGTCTGAATTTCGAGTTAAGTCAGAATTGCGAGTTATAAAGTCAAAATTGCGAGTTATTAAGTCAGAATGGGGAGTTATTAAGTCTGAATTGCGAGTTATTAAGTCAGAATTGCGAGTTATTTAGTCAGAATTGCGAGTTATTAAGTCAGAATGGGGAGTTATTACATCAGAATTGCGAGTTATTAAGTCAGAATTGTGAGTTATTTAGTCAGAATTGCAAGTTATTAAGTCAGAATTCTGAGTTATTAAGTCAGAATTGCGAGTTATTAAGTCAGAATTGCGAGTTATAAAGTCAAAATTGCGAGTTGTAAAGTCAGAATTGCGAGTTATTAAGTCTGAATTGCGAGTTAAGTCAGAATTGCGAGTTATAAAGTCAAAATTGTGAGTTATTAAGTCAGAATGGGGAGTTATTAAGTCTGAATTGCGAGTTAAGTCAGAATTGCGAGTTATAAAGTCAAAATTGCGAGTTATTAAGTCAGAATGGGGAGTTATTAAGTCAGAATTGCGAGTTATTAAGTCAGAATTCTGAGTTATTTAGTCAGAATTGCGAGTTATTAAGTCAGAATTGCGAGTTATAAAGTCAGAATTGTTAGTTATTAAGTCAGAATGGGGAGTTATTAAGTCAGAATTGCGAGTTGTTAAGTCAGAATTGCGAGTTATTAAGTCAGAATTCTGAGTTATTAAGTCAGAATTGCGAGTTATTAAGTCAGAATTGCGAGTTATTAAGTCAGAATTCTGAGTTATTAAGTCAGAATTGCGAGTTATTAAGTCAGAATTGCGAGTTATTAAGTCAGAATTGCGAGATATTAAGTCAGAATTGCGAGTTATTAAGTCAGAATTGCGAGTTATTTAGTCAGAATTGCGAGTTATTAAGTCAGAATTGCGAGTTATGAAGTCAGAATTGTTAGTTATTAAGTCAGAATTGCGAGTTATTAAGTCAGAATTGCGAGTTATTAAGTCAGAATTGTGAGTTATTTAGTCAGAATTGCCAGTTATCAAGTCAGAATTGCGAGTTATAAAGTCAGAATTGTGAGTTATTAAGTCAGAATTGCGAGTTATTGAGTCAGAATTGCGAGTTATTGACTCAGAATTGCGAGTTATAAAGTCAGAACTCCGAATTATTAAGTCAGAATTGTGAGTTATAAAGTCAGAATTGCAAGTTATAAAGTCAGAATGCTGAGTTATTAAGTCAGAATTGTGAGATATTAAGTCAGAATTGCGAGATATTAAGTCAGAATTGCGAGTTATTAAGTCAGAATTCCGAATTATAAAGTCAGAATTGCGAGTTATTAAGTCAGAATTCTGAGTTATTAAGTCAGAATTGCGAGATATTAAGTCAGAATTCTGAGTTATTAAGTCAGAATTGCGAGTTATTAAGTCAGAATTGCGAGTTATGAAGTCAGAATTGTTAGTTATTAAGTCAGAATTGCGAGTTATTAAGTCAGAATTGCGAGTTATTAAGTCAGAATTGTGAGTTATAAAGTCAGAATTGTGAGTTATTAAGTCAGAATTGCGAGTTATTGAGTCAGAATTGCGAGTTATTGACTCAGAATTGCGAGTTATAAAGTCAGAATTCCGAATTACTAAGTCAGAATTGTGAGTTATTAAGTCAGAATTGCTAGTTATAAAGTCAGAATTGCGAGTTATAAAGTCAGAATTGCGAGTTATAAAGTCAGAATTGTGAGTTATTAAGTCAGAATTGTGAGTTATTAAGCCAGAATTGTGAGTTATTTAGTCAGAATTGCGAGTTATTAAGTCAGAATTGCGAGTTATAAAGTCAGAATTGTTAGTTATTAAGTCAGAATGGGGAGTTATTAAGTCAGAATTGCGAGTTATTAAGTCAGAATTGTGAGTTATTTACTCAGAATTCTGACTTAATAGCTCGCAATTCTGACTTTATAACACACAATTCTGACTTAATAACTCGCAATTCTGACTTAATAACTCAGAATTCTGACTTAAGATCTCACAATTCTGACTTAATAACTCGCAATTCTGACTTTATAACTCGCAATTCTGACTTAATATCTCACAAATCTGACTTAATAACTCAAAATTCTGACTTAATAACTCGCAACTCTGACTTAATAGCTCGCAATTCTGACTTTATAACTCGCAATTCTGACTTTATAACTCGCAATTCTGACTTAATAACTCGCAATTCTGACTTTATAACTCAGAATTCTGACTTAATATCTCGCAATTCTGACTTAATAACTCAAAATTCTGACTTAATAACTCGAAATTCTGACTTAATAGCTCGCAATTCTGACTTAATAACTCGCAATTCTGACTTAATAACTCAGAATTCTGACTTAATAACTCGCAATTCTGACTTAATAACTCGCAATTCTGACTTTATAACTCGGAATTCTGACTTAATAACTAGCAATTCTGACTTAATATCTCGCAATTCTGACTTAATAACTCAGAATTCTGACTTAATAACTCGCAATTCTGACTTTATAACTCGCAATTCTGACTTTATAATTCGGAATTCTGACTTAATAACTCGCAATTCTGACTTTATAACTCGGAATTCGGACTTAATAACTCGCAAGTCTGACTTAATAACTCGCAATTCTGACTTTATAACTCGCAATTCTGACTTAATATCTCGCAATTCTGACTTAATAACTCAGAATTCTGACTTAATAACTCGCAATTCTGACTTTATAACTCGCAATTCTGACTTTATAATTCGGAATTCTGACTTAATAACTCGCAATTCTGACTTTATAACTCGGAATTCTGACTTAATAACTCGCAAGTCTGACTTAATAACTCGCAATTCTGACTTAATAACTCGCAATTCTGACTTTATAACTCGCAATTCTGACTTAATAACTCGCAATTCTGACTTAATAACTCGCAATTCTGACTTAATGTCTCGCAATTCTGACTTTATAATTCGCAATTCTGACTTCATAACTCGGAATTCTGACTTAATAACTCGCAATTCTGACTTAATAACTCAGAATTCTGACTTAATAACTCAGCAATTCTGACTTAATAACTCGCAATTCTGACTTAATATCTCGCAATTCTGACTTAATAACTCGCAATTCTGACTTAATAACTCAGAATTCTGACTTAATAACTCGCAATTCTGACTTAATAACTCGCAATTCTGACTTAATAGCTCGCAATTCTGACTTTATAACTCAGAATTCTGACTTAATATCTCACAATTCTGACTTAATAACTCAAAATTCTGACTTAAGAACTCGCAATTCTGACTTAATATCTCACAATTCTGACTTAATAACTCAGAATTCTGACTTAATAACTCGCAATTCTGACTTAATAACTCGCAATTCTGACTTAATAACTCAGAATTCTGACTTAATAACTCGCAATTCTGACTTAATAACTCGCAATTCTGACTTTATAACTCGCAATTCTGACTTAATAACTCGCAATTCTGACTTAATAACTCAGAATTCTGACTTAATAACTCGCAATTCTGACTTAATAACTCGCAATTCTGACTTAATAACTCGCAATTCTGACTTAATAACTCAGAATTCTGACTTAATAACTCGCAATTCTGACTTAATAACTCGCAATTCTGACTTAATAACTCGCAATTCTGACTTAATAACTCAGAATTCTGACTTAATAACTCGCAATTCTGACTTAATAACTCGCAATTCTGACTTAATATCTCGCAACTCTGACTTTATAACTCACAATTCTGACTTCATAACTCGGAATTCTGACTTAATAACTCGCAATTCTGACTTAATAACTCAGAATTCTGACTTAATAACTCGCAATTCTGACTTAATAACTCGCAATTCTGACTTAATATCTCGCAATTCTGACTTAATAACTCGCAATTCTGACTTTATAACTCAGAACTCTGACTTAATATCTCACAATTCTGACTTAATAACTCAAAATTCTGACTTAATAACTCGCAACTCTGACTTAATAGCTCGCAATTCTGACTTTATAACTCGCAATTCTGACTTTATAACTCGCAATTCTGACTTAATAACTCGCAATTCTGACTTTATAACTCAGAATTCTGACTTAATATCTCGCAATTCTGACTTAATAACTCAAAATTCTGACTTAATAACTCGCAATTCTGACTTAATAGCTCGCAATTCTGACTTAATAACTCAGAATTCTGACTTAATATCTCACAATTCTGACTTTATAACTCGCAATTCTGACTTAATATCTCGCAATTCTGACTTAATAACTCAGAATTCTGACTTAATAACTCGCAATTCTGACTTAATAACTTGCAATTCTGACTTTATAACTCGCAATTCTGACTTAATAACTCGCAATTCTGACTTAATAACTCAGAATTCTGACTTAATAACTCGCAATTCTGACTTAATAACTCGCAATTCTGACTTAATAACTCAGAATTCTGACTTAATAACTCGCAATTCTGACTTAATAACTCGCAATTCTGACTTTATAACTCGGAATTCTGACTTTATAACTCGCAATTCTGACTTAATAACTAGCAATTCTGACTTAATATCTCGCAATTCTGACTTAATAACTCGCAATTCTGACTTTATAACTCGCAATTCTGACTTTATAATTCGGAAATCTGACTTAATAACTCGCAATTCTGACTTTATAACTCGGAATTCGGACTTAATAACTCGCAAGTCTGACTTAATAACTCGCAATTCTGACTTTATAACTCACAATTCTGACTTAATAACTCGCAATTCTGACTTTATAACTCAGAATTCTGACTTAATATCTCACAATTCTGACTTAATAACTCAAAATTCTGACTTAATAACTCGCAATTCTGACTTAATAACTCGCAATTCTGACTTAATATCTCGCAATTCTGACTTTATAATTCGCAATTCTGACTTCATAACTCGGAATTCTGACTTAATAACTCGCAATTCTGACTTAATAACTCAGAATTCTGACTTAATAACTCGCAATTCTGACTTAATAACTCGCAATTCTGACTTAATATCTCGCAATTCTGACTTAATAACTCGCAATTCTGACTTTATAACTCAGAATTCTGACTTAATAACTCGCAATTCTGACTTAATAGCTCGCAATTCTGACTTTATAACTCAGAATTCTGACTTAATATCTCACAATTCTGACTTAATAACTCAAAATTCTGACTTAAGAACTCGCAATTCTGACTTAATATCTCACAATTCTGACTTAATAACTCAGAATTCTGACTTAATAACTCGCAATTCTGACTTAATAACTCGCAATTCTGACTTAATAACTCAGAATTCTGACTTAATAACTCGCAATTCTGACTTAATAACTTGCAATTCTGACTTTATAACTCGCAATTCTGACTTAATAATTCGCAATTCTGACTTAATAACTTGCAATTCTGACTTTATAACTCGCAATTCTGACTTAATAACTCGCAATTCTGACTTAATAACTCGCAATTCTGACTTAATAACTCAGTATTCTGACTTAATAACTCGCAATTCTGACTTAATAACTCGCAATTCTGACTTAATATCTCGCAATTCTGACTTTATAACTCACAATTCTGACTTCATAACTCGGAATTCTGACTTAATAACTCGCAATTCTGACTTAATAACTCAGAATTCTGACTTAATAACTCGCAATTCTGACTTAATAACTCGCAATTCTGACTTAATATCTCGCAATTCTGACTTAATAACTCGCAATTCTGACTTTATAACTCAGAACTCTGACTTAATATCTCACAATTCTGACTTAATAACTCAAAATTCTGACTTAATAACTCTAAACTCTGACTTAATAGCTCGCAATTTTGACTTTATAACTCGCAATTCTGACTTTATAACTCGCAATTCTGACTTAATAACTCGCAATTCTGACTTAATAACTCGCAATTCTGACTTTATAACTCAGAATTCTGACTTAATATCTCGCAATTCTGACTTAATAACTCAGAATTCTGACTTAATAACTCGCAATTCTGACTTAATAACTCGCAATTCTGACTTAATAACTCAAAATTCTGACTTAATAACTCGCAATTCTGACTTAATAACTCGCAATTCTGACTTTATAACTCGGAATTCTGACTTTATAACTCGCAATTCTGACTTAATAACTAGCAATTCTGACTTAATATCTCGCAATTCTGACTTAATAACTCAGAATTCTGACTTAATAACTCGCAATTCTGACTTTATAACTCGCAATTCTGACTTTATAATTCGGAATTCTGACTTAATAACTCGCAAGTCTGACTTAATAGCTCGCAATTCTGACTTTATAACTCAGAATTCTGACTTAATATCTCACAATTCTGACTTAATAACTCAAAATTCTGACTTAAGAACTCGCAATTCTGACTTAATATCTCACAATTCTGACTTAATAACTCAGAATTCTGACTTAATAACTCGCAATTCTGACTTAATAACTCGCAATTCTGACTTAATAACTCAGAATTCTGACTTAATAACTCGCAATTCTGACTTAATAACTTGCAATTCTGACTTTATAACTCGCAATTCTGACTTAATAATTCGCAATTCTGACTTAATAACTCAGAATTCTGACTTAATAACTCGCAATTCTGACTTAATAACTTGCAATTCTGACTTTATAACTCGCAATTCTGACTTAATAACTCGCAATTCTGACTTAATAACTCGCAATTCTGACTTTATAACTCAGAATTCTGACTTAATAACTCGCAATTCTGACTTAATAACTCGCAATTCTGACTTAATATCTCGCAATTCTGACTTAATAACTCAGAAATCTGACTTAATAACTCGCAATTCTGACTTAATAACTTGCAATTCTGACTTTATAACTCGCAATTCTGACTTAATAACTCGCAATTCTGACTTTATAACTCAGAATTCTGACTTAATATCTCGCAATTCTGACTTAATAACTCAAAATTCTGACTTAATAACTCGCAATTCTGACTTAATAGCTCGCAATTCTGACTTAATAACTCAGAATTCTGACTTAATATCTCACAATTCTGACTTTATAACTCGCAATTCTGACTTAATATCTCGCAATTCTGACTTAATAACTCAGAAATCTGACTTAATAACTCGCAATTCTGACTTAATAACTTGCAATTCTGACTTTATAACTCGCAATTCTGACTTAATAACTCGCAATTCTGACTTAATAACTCGCAATTCTGACTTATAACTCGAATTCTGACTTTATAACTCGCAATTCTGACTTAATAACTAGCAATTCTGACTTAATAATCTCGCAATTCTGACTTAATAACTCAGAATTCTGACTTAATAACTCGCAATTCTGACTTTAATAACTCGCAATTCTGACTTTATAACTCGGAATTCTGACTTAATAACTCGCAATTCTGACTTAATAACTCGGAATTCTGACTTAATAACTCGCAATTCTGACTTAATAACTCGCAATTCTGACTTAATAACTCACAATTCTGACTTAATAACTCGCAATTCTGACTTTATAACTCAGAATTCTGACTTAATATCTCACAATTCTGACTTAATAACTCGCAATTCTGACTTAATATCTCGCAACTCTGACTTAATAACTCGCAATTCTGACTTTATAACTCAGAATTCTGACTTAATAACTCGCAATTCTGACTTAATAGCTCGCAATTCTGACTTTATAACTCAGAATTCTGACTTAATATCTCACAATTCTGACTTAATAACTCAAATTCTGACTTAAGAACTCGCAATTCTGACTTAATATCTCGCAATTCTGACTTAATAACTCAGAATTCTGACTTAATAACTCGCAATTCTGACTTAATAACTCAGAATTCTGACTTAATAACTCGCAATTCTGACTTAATAACTCGCAATTCTGACTTAATAACTTCGCAATTCTGACTTAATAACTCGCAATTCTGACTTAATAACTCAGAATTCTGACTTAATAACTCGCAATTCTGACTTAATAACTCGCAATTCTGACTTTATAACTCGCAATTCTGACTTAATAACTCGCAATTCTGACTTTATAACTCAGAATTCTGACTTAATAACTCGCAATTCTGACTTAATAACTCGCAATTCTGACTTTATAACTCGCAATTCTGACTTAATAACTCAGAATTCTGACTTAATAACTCGCAATTCTGACTTAATAACTCGCAATTCTGACTTAATATCTCGCAATTCTGACTTTATAACTCACAATTCTGACTTCATAACTCGGAATTCTGACTTAATAACTCGCAATTCTGACTTAATAACTCAGAATTCTGACTTAATAACTCGCAATTCTGACTTAATAACTCGCAATTCTGACTTAATATCTCGCAATTCTGACTTAATAACTCGCAATTCTGACTTTATAACTCAGAACTCTGACTTAATATCTCACAATTCTGACTTAATAACTCAAAATTCTGACTTAATAACTCACAACTCTGACTTAATAGCTCGCAATTCTGACTTTATAACTCGCAATTCTGACTTTATAACTCGCAATTCTGACTTAATAACTCGCAATTCTGACTTTATAACTCAGAATTCTGACTTTTATCTTGCAATTCTGACTTAATAACTCAAAATTCTGACTTAATAACTCGCAATTCTGACTTAATAGCTCGCAATTCTGACTTAATAACTCAGAATTCTGACTTAATATCTCACAATTCTGACTTTATAACTCGCAATTCTGACTTAATATCTCGCAATTCTGACCTAATAACTCAGAATTCTGACTTAATAACTCGCAATTCTGACTTAATAACTTGCAATTCTGACTTTATAACTCGCAATTCTGACTTAATAACTCGCAATTCTGACTTAATATCTCGCAATTCTGACTTAATAACTCGCAATTCTGACTTAATATCTCGCAATTCTGACTTAATAACTCAGAATTCTGACTTAATAACTCGCAATTCTGACTTAATAACTCGCAATTCTGACTTTATAACTCAGAATTCTGACTTAATATCTCACAATTCTGACTTAATAACTCGCAATTCTGACTTAATATCTCGCAATTCTGACTTAATAACTCGCAATTCTGACTTTATAACTCAGAATTCTGACTTAATAACTCGCAATTCTGACTTAATAGCTCGCAATTCTGACTTAATAGCTCGCAATTCTGACTTTATAACTCAGAATTCTGACTTAATATCTCACAATTCTGACTTAATAACTCAAAATTCTGACTTAAGAACTCGCAATTCTGACTTAATATCTCACAATTCTGACATAATAACTCAGAATTCTGACTTAATAACTCGCAATTCTGACTTAATAACTCGCAATTGTGACTTAATAACTCAGAATTCTGACTTAATAACTCGCAATTCTGACTTAATAACTTGCAATTCTGACTTTATAACTCGCAATTCTGACTTAATAATTCGCAATTCTGACTTAATAACTCAGAATTCTGACTTAATAACTCGCAATTCTGACTTAATAACTCGCAATTCTGACTTAATAACTCGCAATTCTGACTTTATAACTCAGAATTCTGACTTAATAACTCGCAATTCTGACTTAATAACTCGCAATTCTGACTTTATAACTCGCAATTCTGACTTAATAACTCAGAATTCTGACTTAATAACTCGCAATTCTGACTTAATAACTCGCAATTCTGACTTAATATCTCGCAACTCTGACTTTATAACTCACAATTCTGACTTCATAACTCGGAATTCTGACTTAATAACTCGCAATTCTGACTTAATAACTCAGAATTCTGACTTAATAACTCGCAATTCTGACTTAATAACTCGCAATTCTGACTTAATATCTCGCAATTCTGACTTAATAACTCGCAATTCTGACTTTATAACTCAGAACTCTGACTTAATATCTCACAATTCTGACTTAATAACTCAAAATTCTGACTTAATAACTCGCAACTCTGACTTAATAGCTCGCAATTCTGACTTTATAACTCGCAATTCTGACTTTATAACTCGCAATTCTGACTTAATAACTCGCAATTCTGACTTTATAACTCAGAATTCTGACTTAATATCTCGCAATTCTGACTTAATAACTCAAAATTCTGACTTAATAACTCGCAATTCTGACTTAATAGCTCGCAATTCTGACTTAATAACTCAGAATTCTGACTTAATATCTCACAATTCTGACTTTATAACTCGCAATTCTGACTTAATATCTCGCAATTCTGACTTAATAACTCAGAATTCTGACTTAATAACTCGCAATTCTGACTTAATAACTTGCAATTCTGACTTTATAACTCGCAATTCTGACTTAATAACTCGCAATTCTGACTTAATAACTCAGAATTCTGACTTAATAACTCGCAATTCTGACTTAATAACTCGCAATTCTGACTTAATAACTCAGAATTCTGACTTAATAACTCGCAATTCTGACTTAATAACTCGCAATTCTGACTTTATAACTCGGAATTCTGACTTTATAACTCGCAATTCTGACTTAATAACTAGCAATTCTGACTTAATATCTCGCAATTCTGACTTAATAACTCGCAATTCTGACTTTATAACTCGCAATTCTGACTTTATAATTCGGAATTCTGACTTAATAACTCGCAATTCTGACTTTATAACTCGGAATTCGGACTTAATAACTCGCAAGTCTGACTTAATAACTCGCAATTCTGACTTTATAACTCACAATTCTGACTTAATAACTCGCAATTCTGACTTTATAACTCAGAATTCTGACTTAATATCTCACAATTCTGACTTAATAACTCGGAATTCTGACTTAATAACTCGCAATTCTGACTTAATAACTCGCAATTCTGACTTAATATCTCGCAATTCTGACTTTATAATTCGCAATTCTGACTTCATAACTCGGAATTCTGACTTAATAACTCGCAATTCTGACTTAATAACTCAGAATTCTGACTTAATAACTCGCAATTCTGACTTAATAACTCGCAATTCTGACTTAATATCTCGCAATTCTGACTTAATAACTCGCAATTCTGACTTTATAACTCAGAATTCTGACTTAATAACTCGCAATTCTGACTTAATAGCTCGCAATTCTGACTTTATAACTCAGAATTCTGACTTAATATCTCACAATTCTGACTTAATAACTCAAAATTCTGACTTAAGAACTCGCAATTCTGACTTAATATCTCACAATTCTGACTTAATAACTCAGAATTCTGACTTAATAACTCGCAATTCTGACTTAATAACTCGCAATTCTGACTTAATAACTCAGAATTCTGACTTAATAACTCGCAATTCTGACTTAATAACTTGCAATTCTGACTTTATAACTCGCAATTCTGACTTAATAATTCGCAATTCTGACTTAATAACTTGCAATTCTGACTTTATAACTCGCAATTCTGACTTAATAACTCGCAATTCTGACTTAATAACTCGCAATTCTGACTTAATAACTCAGTATTCTGACTTAATAACTCGCAATTCTGACTTAATAACTCGCAATTCTGACTTAATATCTCGCAATTCTGACTTTATAACTCACAATTCTGACTTCATAACTCGGAATTCTGACTTAATAACTCGCAATTCTGACTTAATAACTCAGAATTCTGACTTAATAACTCGCAATTCTGACTTAATAACTCGCAATTCTGACTTAATATCTCGCAATTCTGACTTAATAACTCGCAATTCTGACTTTATAACTCAGAACTCTGACTTAATATCTCACAATTCTGACTTAATAACTCAAAATTCTGACTTAATAACTCTAAACTCTGACTTAATAGCTCGCAATTTTGACTTTATAACTCGCAATTCTGACTTTATAACTCGCAATTCTGACTTAATAACTCGCAATTCTGACTTAATAACTCGCAATTCTGACTTTATAACTCAGAATTCTGACTTAATATCTCGCAATTCTGACTTAATAACTCAGAATTCTGACTTAATAACTCGCAATTCTGACTTAATAACTCGCAATTCTGACTTAATAACTCAAAATTCTGACTTAATAACTCGCAATTCTGACTTAATAACTCGCAATTCTGACTTTATAACTCGGAATTCTGACTTTATAACTCGCAATTCTGACTTAATAACTAGCAATTCTGACTTAATATCTCGCAATTCTGACTTAATAACTCAGAATTCTGACTTAATAACTCGCAATTCTGACTTTATAACTCGCAATTCTGACTTTATAATTCGGAATTCTGACTTAATAACTCGCAAGTCTGACTTAATAGCTCGCAATTCTGACTTTATAACTCAGAATTCTGACTTAATATCTCACAATTCTGACTTAATAACTCAAAATTCTGACTTAAGAACTCGCAATTCTGACTTAATATCTCACAATTCTGACTTAATAACTCAGAATTCTGACTTAATAACTCGCAATTCTGACTTAATAACTCGCAATTCTGACTTAATAACTCAGAATTCTGACTTAATAACTCGCAATTCTGACTTAATAACTTGCAATTCTGACTTTATAACTCGCAATTCTGACTTAATAATTCGCAATTCTGACTTAATAACTCAGAATTCTGACTTAATAACTCGCAATTCTGACTTAATAACTTGCAATTCTGACTTTATAACTCGCAATTCTGACTTAATAACTCGCAATTCTGACTTAATAACTCGCAATTCTGACTTTATAACTCAGAATTCTGACTTAATAACTCGCAATTCTGACTTAATAACTCGCAATTCTGACTTTATAACTCGCAATTCTGACTTAATAACTCGCAATTCTGACTTAATATCTCGCAATTCTGACTTTATAACTCACAATTCTGACTTCATAACTCGGAATTCCGACTTAATAACTCGCAATTCTGACTTAATAACTCAGAATTCTGACTTAATAACTCGCAATTCTGACTTAATAACTCGCAATTCTGACTTAATATCTCGCAATTCTGACTTAATAACTCGCAATTCTGACTTTATAACTCAGAACTCTGACTTAATATCTCACAATTCTGACTTAATAACTCAAAATTCTGACTTAATAACTCACAACTCTGACTTAATAGCTCGCAATTCTGACTTTATAACTCGCAATTCTGACTTTATAACTCGCAATTCTGACTTAATAACTCGCAATTCTGACTTTATAACTCAGAATTCTGACTTAATATCTTGCAATTCTGACTTAATAACTCAAAATTCTGACTTAATAACTCGCAATTCT
The DNA here is from genome assembly GCF_903798145.1 of Danio aesculapii. Lineage (NCBI taxonomy): Eukaryota > Metazoa > Chordata > Actinopteri > Cypriniformes > Danionidae > Danio > Danio aesculapii. The sequence goes on along the minus strand of NC_079449.1, from coordinate 1,111,882 downwards.
GACTTAATAGCTCGCAATTCTGACTTAATAACTCAGAATTCTGACTTAATATCTCACAATTCTGACTTTATAACTCGCAATTCTGACTTAATATCTCGCAATTCTGACCTAATAACTCAGAATTCTGACTTAATAACTCGCAATTCTGACTTAATAACTTGCAATTCTGACTTTATAACTCGCAATTCTGACTTAATAACTCAGAATTCTGACTTAATAACTCGCAATTCTGACTTAATAACTCAGAATTCTGACTTAATAACTCGCAATTCTGACTTAATAACTCGCAATTCTGACTTTATAACTCGGAATTCTGACTTTATAACTCGCAATTCTGACTTAATAACTAGCAATTCTGACTTAATATCTCGCAATTCTGACTTAATAACTCAGAATTCTGACTTAATAACTCGCAATTCTGACTTAATAACTCGCAATTCTGACTTTATAACTCAGAATTCTGACTTAATATCTCACAATTCTGACTTAATAACTCGCAATTCTGACTTAATATCTCGCAATTCTGACTTAATAACTCGCAATTCTGACTTTATAACTCAGAATTCTGACTTAATAACTCGCAATTCTGACTTAATAGCTCGCAATTCTGACTTTATAACTCAGAATTCTGACTTAATATCTCACAATTCTGACTTAATAACTCAAAATTCTGACTTAAGAACTCGCAATTCTGACTTAATATCTCACAATTCTGACTTAATAACTCAGAATTCTGACTTAATAACTCGCAATTCTGACTTAATAGCTCGCAATTCTGACTTTATAACTCAGAATTCTGACTTAATATCTCACAATTCTGACTTAATAACTCAAAATTCTGACTTAAGAACTCGCAATTCTGACTTAATATCTCACAATTCTGACTTAATAACTCAGAATTCTGACTTAATAACTCGCAATTGTGACTTAATAACTCAGAATTCTGACTTAATAACTCGCAATTCTGACTTAATAACTTGCAATTCTGACTTTATAACTCACAATTCTGACTTAATAATTCGCAATTCTGACTTAATAACTCAGAATTCTGACTTAATAACTCGCAATTCTGACTTAATAACTCGCAATTCTGACTTAATAACTCGCAATTCTGACTTTATAACTCAGAATTCTGACTTAATAACTCGCAATTCTGACTTAATAACTCGCAATTCTGACTTTATAACTCGCAATTCTGACTTAATAACTCAGAATTCTGACTTAATAACTCGCAATTCTGACTTAATAACTCGCAATTCTGACTTAATATCTCGCAATTCTGACTTTATAACTCACAATTCTGACTTCATAACTCGGAATTCTGACTTAATAACTCGCAATTCTGACTTAATAACTCAGAATTCTGACTTAATAACTCGCAATTCTGACTTAATAACTCGCAATTCTGACTTAATATCTCGCAATTCTGACTTAATAACTCGCAATTCTGACTTTATAACTCAGAACTCTGACCTAATATCTCACAATTCTGACTTAATAACTCAAAATTCTGACTTAATAACTCGCAACTCTGACTTAATAGCTCGCAATTCTGACTTTATAACTCGCAATTCTGACTTTATAACTCGCAATTCTGACTTAATAACTCGCAATTCTGATTTTATAACTCAGAATTCGGACTTAATATCTCGCAATTCTGACTTAATAACTCAAAATTCTGACTTAATAACTCGCAATTCTGACTTAATAGCTCGCAATTCTGACTTAATAACTCGGAATTCTGACTTAATAGCTCGCAATTCTGACTTAATAACTCAGAATTCTGACTTAATATCTCGCAATTCTGACTTAATAACTCAAAATTCTGACTTAATAACTCGCAATTCTGACTTAATAGCTCGCAATTCTGACTTAATAACTCGCAATTCTGACTTCATAACTCGGAATTCTGACTTAATAACTCGCAATTCTGACTTAATAACTCAGAATTCTGACTTAATAACTCGCAATTCTGACTTAATAACTCGCAATTCTGACTTAATAACTCAGAATTCTGACTTAATAACTCGCAATTCTGACTTTATAACTCGCAATTCTGACTTAATAACTCGCAATTCTAACTTAATAACTCGCAATTCTGACTTAATATCTCGCAATTCTGACTTAATAACTCGCAATTCTGACTTAATATCTCGCAATTCTGACTTAATAACTCGCAATTCTGACTTTATAACTCAGAATTCTGACTTAATATCTCGCTATTCTGACTTAATAACTCAAAATTCTGACTTAATAACTCGCAATTCTGACTTAATAGCTCGCAATTCTGACTTTATAACTCGCAATTCTTCAAATTTGAGGTTTAGAAAGTTTAAAAGTTTAATTGAAAAATTAGTTTGAATTGAGAATATTAAAAAAATGTGTTTAAATTTTAATTTGATACTTAAAAATAATACAAACGTAATACTTAGGATAAAAAATACCTAGATTTTTACTAGGTATTTAATACTTGATAGATGCAACAATAAAAACATGTCACTTAAACGATGCTTAAAATTTGACTCAGGAAGTTTTACATTTTTATTAAATTTGTTAGAATTGAAAAAAAATTATTTGTTCACATTTTAACAATGATTTATAGATGTAATGATTAAAAATATGATAAACGTAAATTCAGATTTGATACCTAAAATGTGATGCTTAAATATATATATATATATATATATATATATATATATATATATATATATATATATATATATATATATATATATATAAAATATATTAATATTTCAAATGAATTTGTCAATTTTTTTTCAATTTTTACCAACACTTCTAATTTGACACATAATTCACAGTACTTTGAAGATTAATAAATTGAACTGAAATTTGTTCAAATTTTAACAAGAATTCAAATTTGATACTTGAATTATCAATTAAAAAATACAAATGTAATACATGAAAAAAAAATACTTCAATTTTTATACTACAAATTTGAACAGTTTTTGTATGAACTTATATGCTTGGAAGCAAATTATGATACGCTGAACCTGATAGCAATGTTTTAACAGTACTTAAAATTTGAAACATTTACAATGTTTAACAGTTCAACTGAATTTGTACGATTTAAAAAAAAATAAATCTTGAATGTTTAAATTTCAACAATACTTAGATCACTCCGAGACTCAAACCAGCAACCTTCTTGCTGTGAGGCCACAGTGGTAACCACTGAGCCACAATGCCACCATCAAATAGTCAAAAAAAAAAAAAAAAAAGGCAAAACATTTGCTTTGCTTTGCTTTTATTCAGTGCTGGAAAAATAAATATTTCAAACATTTTCAAAGACACTTTCTCTCACACACACACACACACGCAGCAGAAGTCTGAACACCACTGTAACACACATCAACACAAAAGACGTAATATTCAATAACGTGTAATATTTTTTCTTCTCGTAGGAAAAAGATTTGAGAGAAATAAAATATGTAAACATGATGATAAAAGGCCACGTTTGCCCAAACACACAGAGGTCTTGGAATGTTAAAAAATACAGATTTTAAACCTGAAAGACTGAAAACAACCAAACATAGAGCGCTTTAAATGAGTTAACAGTGAGGTAGAAGCAGCTTTTACCTTCTCCTGCTTTAGAAATATCTTCAACACAAAAGAAAACATCTTGATAATACTAAAGGAAAATAGCGGACATCACACAATCATTTCATCTTCATCCAACACTCTGTTCAGCTCAACATCCAGAAACAAATGATCAAACCTGAAGAATACTCTAATAAAGGATTACATTTGTGCTTTCCAACACCCAGGATGAGGAGAAATAATGCTGGAATAAACAAATAATGAAATGTGCATCAAATACATTAAAGATCGCAAAAGGAGAGACCCTGTTTAGTTACATTTCAGAAATGATCTAACACACATTACATACACACACACACACTGTGTGTGTCAATTGATTAACCTTGCTTTAATTGTCCAGAAAATAAATGTCTAATCCACAGAGAGAGAAAAACAAAACACTGTTGTTCTTTCTGACCTGACCACTGCTCAAACAAACAATAAAGTCCACATAATTAGCATGTAAACTGCAGTGTGTGTTTTGTTTTGGGGCTGACCTCTGACCTGTGCATGGTTTAGTTTCATATATATATATATATATATATATATATATATATATATATATATATATATGTGTGTGTGTGTGTGTGTGTGTGTGTGTGTCAGTGTGTGTGGTCTGAGCGCAGTGTGTTCTGCAGCGAGCGCAGGTCTTTGAGCAGACGCAGACTGTCTCGACTTCTGTCTCCAGGTTTGTGTTTCAGCGTCGTCACTGCTGCAGATCCTCCAGATCCACTGCTGCACACTCGACTCTGTTTACAGCACTACAGACACACACACACAGCAAGTTATACACTTATACATAATAAATCTACATTTTATAATAAAATAAACAAATAAACAACAATTATAAAAAAAAAAACTCAACAAAACAAAAATCTATCAAAAATTAATTGTGTGCATCTGTCTATTTATCTGTCTGTCTGTCTGTCTGTCTATTTATCTGTCTGTCTGTCTGTCTGTCTGTCTAACTGGTCTCTCTGTCTGTCTATTTATCTGTCTGTCTGTCTGTCTGTCTGTCTGTCTGTCTGTCTGTCTGTCTGTCTGGTCTGTCTGTCTGTCTGTCTGTCTGTCTATTTATCTGTCCGTCTAACTGGTCTCTCTGTCTGTCTGTCTAACTGGTCTGTCTGTCTGTCTATTTATCTGTCTGTCTGTCTGTCTGTCTGTCTGTAGAAATGTGTTTATAAGCTGAAATGTGTTTATTTCTCAAAGTGTGTGTGTCTACGTATGTTTTTTACTTCTACACACACTTTACATGAAGTGTGTGTGTGTGTGTGTGTGTGTGTGTGTGTTTATTGACCAAAGTGTGGGTGTGTTTACTACCTGTAGTGTGTGCGTGTCTGTTTATTAGCTGAAGTGTGTGTTTACTACCTGTAGTGTGTGTGTGTGTGTTTATTAGCTGAAGTGTGTGTGTGTTACCTGTGTCTGGCAGCGGCGGAGTTTAGAGATCTGCTCAGCTTTATTCTCCATCCTCTTCAGCAGATTCTCCATCTGCAGCTCCAGATCCTGACGGAGAACTGAAGAGCAGAACTGTATCTGTCTGGACAAGTCCTGCTGCTCACTACACACACACACACACACACACACACACTTAGAGCTGAAGACAACATGATCAGCCCTCCTATGAAGTTATTTTACAAATATTTCCCAGCTGCTGTTTAAGCTGAGCTGATTTTGTCAAAATGGACTCACAAGCTCATGTGTCCGAGCTCATCCTGCAGCGTCAGCAGCAGCTCCGACAGATCCTCACTGCAGGAACAGGAAGAGGAAGTGGAGGAAGAGGAAGAGCAGCCGCCGCCCAACACTTGCTCATTACACAGATGAGGCTGATGCTGCTTCATCAGGTGGAGGACATGCTGGACATTCGCCCTCACTGAGTGACTGGAGGCTGTTGACTGAACACACACACACACATATAAACATACATATATACAAACACACCCACACACATATACATATATATTAAGGGAGTACTGATACGCGTATTCGTATTGAACCGTTCGGTACGAGACTTTTGGTTCCGTACACACTGCAAACTGAACAATTCAAAGAATAAGTACAAAAAAAGCCCGCAATGCTTGCCCCGCCTTCAAGCTCTTCTTATTGGCCCAATGCGCTAGAACAGAACGGGAATGGATTGGTTAATATCAGCTGTCAATCACTCAGTTCCGATGACAGGGAGCCCCAGCTGCAAAAATGTAAAGGTCAGGATACGAGAGAATGAAAACAACACTGACAGATTTAGTTTTAGAAACCGGCTAGAGTTACATAATGGCACATCTGATCAGTGATCATGTGCTGAAAGTCAATCCAGCATTTACACTTTACCAAGAGTGGATAAAAGATTTCCAGAGGTTAAAGTCCGCTATGAACATGACTACAGCATTCACCGTAAAGCTGGTGGGACGGAGGTTTCAGGTAACAGTGTTTGCCCCTGAATCTACACATTTTAAGCATGAGATGTTCTAACATTATTTAATCCTTCATTTAATCATCACGATGCTGTCAGTAGTGCGACTGACACCGCGTTCACCATCGCTAAAGAGCATGCATTTACTGAGATGGAACTAATATTGCAGCTCATGAAAAGACCGTTACTGCTATTAAGATGACGTCGGCAAATAATAAGTGATATGTCAATATCATCTGTGCAATATCAGACAGCACCAGTGAGAACAGCACAGTTATTATTGTTAATTCAGTTCATCTCAATCACGTCAGGCAGTGTGTGCAGGGCCGGTGAGCGCATGCAGAGTTTTGTTTATTTGTTAGTTGTGATTAGAGTGGTAATATATAATAGAATCTGTTAATATTAAACGTGTAGTAGCGGTGCTCGTAATTTTTGGTGGGTGCGACAAAATTTTTTCTGGTGCGCCTACCAAGAAAAAAAGGTTCATTTCAAGCCCTGTGAGACCTTAATCGGTAGTGGAAATTTCGGGTTTTAAGAAAATGTTAAATGTAATAGAGCCCTGTTACATTATTCCTTCATAAGCCCATTTCAGTCAGATAATTCCTGCTTTCAGATCCACTAAAATGGCAGGTGACAGTCAAATCAAGCAGATCTGTGCTGTCTGAAGAAAAGGTGGACACTCATCTCTCTGGAAATAAAAAAATACTTAAAAATAGATAGAAACTGAGGTCCCTATAAAAGCTAAACTGTTCTTTTCTTTTTATTTGTTGAACTACTACATTTATTTTTTATAGGAAGCTTTTTGGCTTTGAGTATAAAGAAGGATGTGTTTTATTTGCTGCTAAGCAGAAACCCCAGAAGTATAGCTCTATTACTGTTTAAAGTAAAAGAACAAAAAAAACAAGATCAAACTTTTATGATGTTAGTGTCAATACATTAAAAAAATTTAAATCAGAGAAATCTTCGGCCTTTTTTCTTTTTTTGCTGTATCGAAAACATATCGAACCGTGACACCACTGTGTCGTATCCGTAACCGTTACACCCCTAATATATATATATATTGTTTCTGCTGAAACAAGATGGCGGCTTACAGATGGAGCGTGCAAACAGTGCTAATTATCACTGCGTTTTATAGTTTGCTTTATCCAGTTAAGGAGCCCAGTTTGGGGCATTTTACTTTTTTTAAACAGGACAGTGATATGGTGGAGAGTCATTTCGGCTTGGGAGCGAATATTGTTTACGAGTCGTTTATATCTCATTTGTGGGCAGTTCCGTGTACGAAGAAAAAAGGAAGTAAACGAAAACAACGGTGCGGTGATGGATCAATTATAATTATATGCTTACTTTTGTCTGGCGATGTTCATCCATGCCCTGGTCCGTCAGCAGAAGGATGTCAGCAGCCAGGCAATATTGAAGTTAAGTCACGCTTTGATGAGCGGCGTGCGGGCGGCGAAGAGCTTCGGAGACCAGCGATTTCAGCGGAATGGAGTTTTATTGCGGAAAACTGGGATAGTTTGTCATCTGCGCACGATGAAGCGAGAGATGTGCGAGCTGCACATGAAAAGCCGACTGGTGGAGTCGCCTGCCATGAGGCCCGTTTTCTTCGCCCTGTTTGTATGGAGCCTGCGAGTAAACAGGTGGTTTCGTCTTTGAACTTGGATGCCCCGGTAAGAGCACATCCTGAAAATGTCATTCATGGCGCTGACTTCAAGAGGTCCTCTAAAGGTCTATGTATTGCTCATTTAAACGTAAGGAGTCTTCTTCCAAAGATTTCCGAGCTAAGACTGGTGTGTTCAGATCTACGGCTGTCGGTACTTGGGTGCAGTGAAACTTGGTTGGACGATTCAGTGTTGGACTCAGAAATTGAAATTGCGAATTATAGTTTAATAAGAAGAGACCGAAACCGTAAAGGTGGTGGCGTATGTGTTTATATAAGATCTGATTTGTCTTTTAATGTTAGAAATGATATGAATAATGCATCCATTGAAGCTGTGTGGGTGGACGTTTTATTACCAAAGAGTAAACCTATTTTAATTGGAAACTTGTATCGGCCACCAGATCAAAGTAAATTTTATGAATTGTTGGAAGGAATTTTAAATGATTTTGTGAAACCACATGGAACGGAAACTATAATATGTGGGGATTTAAACACTGATATGTTAAATATGGACACTGTGTTATACAAGGCTTTTAAACATTTTTCTGATTTTTTTGGATTGAAGCAAATTATTAAGGTACCAACTAGAATTACTCCCAAATCACAGTCGATTATTGATTTGATTCTGACATCTGATTCAGCTAAGATAAGTTGTAGTGGTGTAATTGAGTGTAGTATGAGTGATCATTTTTTAGTATATTTATGTAGAAAAGTGCAAAAGGCAAAATTTATGGGCCATAATACTGTTTTAGTGAGGTCAATGAAGAATTACAGTCCTAATTTATTTTGTGATATATTGGATAAAGTTGATTGGTCTGGGGTATGGGGATCTAAGGATGTGGATGCAGCTTGGGATTGTTTTAAGGATCTGTTCAGTAAGGCTTTGAATAAAACAGCGCCAAATAAAAAAATAAGAGTTAAACAAAGATCAGACCCTTGGATAACAGATGAAATATTACAACTGTTAAAGATACGAGATGATAGTTTTGCAAAGTTTAGGAAGGATAGTGAGTGTAGCAGTTACGAGTTTTATAAAATAAAGAGAAATGAGGTTAGGAACAAAATAAGAGAAGCAAAAAGGGTTTATTTTAAGGATAAAATAAATGAAAATAAATTCGAACCAAAAAAACTTTGGGGTGTATTGAGAAATCTAGGTTATTCAAATGCTAAAAGTAAGAAATCATCTAGAATTAATTTAAAGGTAGAAGACAAATTATTAGTTAATCCAAAGGATATTGCTGAATCTTTTAATCAGTATTTTATATTGTTAGCAAAAAAATTATGTGGTCAGCTTCCAGGGCAACCAGCTATTTACAATGAAGATAGAGTGATTTCTTTTTATAGACAACGGGATATTTTTCCGGATTCTTTTAGTTTGAGACAGGTTACAGAAAGTGAAGTTTTAAAAATTATTAGCGAGTTAAAACTAAATAAGGCTCCTGGAATTGATAATATTCCTGCAAGATTTTTTAAAGACTCTGTTAAAGTGATTGCCCCCTTGGTATCACATATTTTAAATTTATCTATTGAACAAGGAAAAATACCATGTGATTTTAAAAGTGCTAGAGTTATACCATTATATAAAAAAGGATGCAAGTTAGATATGATTAATTACAGACCTGTTTCAATCTTGGCGGTGATGTCTAAAATTCTGGAAAAAATTGTACATGAACAGATAGTCAGCTATATTAGTAAAAAACATATTTTGTATGAGTTACAGTCAGGCTTTAGAGCATTACATTCCACCGAGACATGCATATTACATATGACTGATAAAATACGGAGAGCTGTAGATGGTGGCAAATATTGTGGAATGGTGCTGCTTGACCTTCAGAAGGCTTTTGACACTGTAGACCATCAAATTTTATTATATAAATTAAAGGCAATTGGGTTTGATAAAGCGTCTCTAAAGTGGATTCAGTCCTATCTGCATGATAGGAGCCAGAGAGTTGACATAAAGGGTATATTATCTACTCCCTTATCAATCAATTGTGGAGTTCCTCAAGGAAGTATTTTAGGTCCTTTATTTTTTCTTTTATATATTAATGATTTAAAAATAGCATGTTCAGAGGAACTCTATCTCTATGCTGATGATGCTGCAATTTTAGTATCTCATCAAGACAAAAGGGCCATGGAAGAAATCATGAGTTTCCAGTTAAAAGGTGTGTATAACTGGTTTTTAGACAATAAACTTTCTTTGCACATAGGTAAGACAGAAGCTATTTTATTTGCTTCAAAAGTGAAATTAAAGAAAGATGATAGTTTTGTAGTTAGGATTAATGAATTGAAAATAGAGTCGAAAAATGTTATAAATTATTTGGGATGTTTAATAGATAATAAATTATCAGGTGATGCTATGGCAAGAAAGGTTTTTACGAAGATATGTGGAAAAATTAAGTTTTTAGCAAGGCAAGCTGATCTGTTGGATGTTCATTCTTTAAAATTGATGTCAGGAGCTTTAATTCAACCCCATTTTGATTATGCTACCTTTTTTTGGTATAGTAGCTGCTCACAGATTATGAAGGAAAAATTGCAAAAGGCACAAAATAAATTAGTACGAATAATTTTAAAAATTCATCCTAGAGCACATTTGCACAAAGTCTTTTAAAAAATTAGGCATGTTAACTGTTAGTAAGAGAGTATGTTTTTTAAAACTGGGAATGGTACGTAAAATGTTTAATAATGTGGTTCCTAGTTATTTGGTGAACTATTTTCAAATGGTGAGGCAACAGCATTCATATAGTACTAGGAGTTGGGATTTTAATATTTGTTTATTTAAATTTAGAAGTCTAGTGGGGAAAAATATGTTTTTATACACAAGTGCAATCATGTGGAACAAATTACCAAAATCCATCAAGGAAATAAAAGATTTAAGGAGGTTCAAAAAAGTAATCAAAAGATGGTTGTTTGATGAGGATAATTAGTTTGCATGGTGGACGAGGATGTTTTATTTTATATGTTACCGGATTGTGTATAGGGTTGTAGCTGGAAGGCCACTTGCTGCGTGGGACGTATGTTGGATAGGTTGATGGTGCGTTCCGCTGTGGCGATCCCTGATTGATGGAGGGACTAAGCCGAAAAGAAAAATTCATGAATGAAGGAATGTATTTGTGAATTATTTTGTTCCCGTTTTAAAATGTATGAGGTACTGTCTGTTTTATGCATCATCTGTATTTTGGAGCCATACTTTGTTTTATTTAACAGCGAGGACCACAATGGAAACAAGCCCAGGGCTTTATTGTGTTTTTATCCTCGACAGTTTTTATTTCAAAATGTATGGGATACTTGTACAGCTTGTCTAAAATCTGTCAAATAAAATTCAATTCAATTCAATATATATATATATATATATACACACACATACATAAATTTGGATGTACTAGTTTTTGAACTGTTATCATAAGTTATTTTGTTAGATAAGCTCTAGCTCAGTACTGACTAATATATGTGTGCGTGTATGTATATATATATATATATATATATATATATATATATATATATATATATATATATATATATATATATATATATATATATATGTCAGGCTCGAAATTACCCTTTTTTTTCTTGGTAGCACCGGTGCTTCTAACTTCAAAAATTTAGGCGCACCAGACAAAATGTAGTCGCACCCAGCAGAAATGATGAGCACCGCTACTACACATTTAATATTAACAGATTCTATTATATATTACCACTCTAATCACAACTAACAAATAAACAAAGCTCTGCATGCGCTCACTGGCCCTGCACACACTGCCTGACGTGATTGAGATGAACTGAATTAACAATAATAACTGTGCTGTTCTCACTGGTGCTGTCTGATATTGCACAGATGATATTGACATATCACTTATTATTTGCAGACGTCATCTTAATAGCAGTAACGGTCTTTTCATGAGCTGCAATATTAGTTTCATCTCAGTGAATGCATGCCCTTTAGCGATGGTGAACGCGATGTCAGTCGCACTACAGACAGCTTCGTGATGATTAAATGAAGGATTAAATAATGTTAGAACATCTCAAACACTGTTACCTGAAAACTCCGTCCCACCAGCTTTACAGTGAATGCTGTAGTCATTTTCATAGCGGACTTTAACTACTGGAAGTCTTTTATCCACTCTTGGAATAGTGTAAATGCTGGATTGACTTTCACCACATGATCACTGATCAGATGTGTCATTAAGTTACATTCAGGGGGTTCCTAAAACTAAATCTGTCAGTGTTGTTTTCATTCTCTCGTATCCTGACCTTTACATTTTCGCGGCTGTAGCTCCCTTTTATTGAAACTGAGTGATTGACAGCTGATATTAACCAATCCATTTGCGTTTTGTTCTAGCGCAGTGGGCCAATAAGAAGAGCTTGAAGGTGGGGCAGGCATTGCGGGCTTTGTTTACTGCAGCAAGTTGACATGTTTTAAACCATTCCTGAGAGCTGCGTTTGGTGTTTTTAGGTGCAAAGATGCTCAATGCGTGAAAATCATGTGGTGAACACTTTGCTGTGAACAGTGCTCGCACGACAATTTTATGCACTCGCACAAACGCTCCCAAATATATTTTGAGGTCGTACAGATAAAATTTCAGGCGCATATGCGACCAAAACGGTCGCAATTTTGAGCCCTGTATATGTATGTGTGTATATATATGTATGTGTGTATATATATATATGTATGTGTGTATATATATATATATGTATGTGTGTATATATATATATGTATATATGTATATATGTATATATGTATATATATATATATATATATATATATATATATATATATATATATATATATATACATACATATACATACATATACATACACACACACATACACATACACAAGTGCATCAACACACACACCTCATTGATCTGCTCTATTACACATCAAACACACTACAACTCTTTGTAACTACCAGTAACTTCAGAAACAATCATGAGAAAACTGATTAGAGATCAAATATAATGTTAGTGTGTGAAATGGTTGTGTTTACCGTCCCGGTCACAAACGGCACATCCCCCAGACTCAGTCTGTAATGCGGCTGCGGCGAGTGTGTCTTCTGAAACACACACACACACAATGTTCAACCAGAACAATAGCTTAGATATGGGTAAATTTTTAATGTGTGTCAATTTTGTTCAATCATACTATTTGTTAGTTTTGTTCAATTATTAATTTTGAATGCCGGATTTGTTCAATTAAATAATTGTTATAAGATTTCAATATTTATCAGGGTTTTATTTACTTACAAAATGAAAATATTTGTTAGTCTTGTTCAATAATATGATTTGAATGTTTGTCCGTTTTGTTCAGTCATAAGATTGATTTTGCTTCATTTTAAGTATTAAAGGTAGTTTGCATTGTTTAGTTATTGAAGAGGCAAAGATCTGTCTGAACTGGTTTACCTTAGATGAGATTTTCTTCTGCTTGATTTTGCTGGATTTATGTGGACGGGGAGACACAGACTGGATGAGCAGACGATTGGCTTCTAGACCCGTCTGCAACTAAACAGAGAAACAACATGATTATTTCCAGATAACAGCTGATTAAACCAATAATATCCAGCTGCAGGCCCGCAGAACCACACACGTTTTAGGCACACACAATCTGGCACACACAATCTAGGCAAACCATACATGATTACGGCGGATGTTAATGTTATTAACGTCTTCTTGGACATCGTCATCGATATATATTTTGATATATGTGGTTAATAAATATTGTACACAATAAACAATAGTGTTTACTTTATTTCACAGATATTACGATCGAGACGGGCGAATGGGGAGCGTTGTTTCCAATCGCCATTCAATATAATAGACTGAACAGACTTCTATCAGTCATCACGGATGATCAGTCAATATTATCTGACAGAGTCAATATCTCAGATCCTCCATTGCTGGCCTTGCTGAACGATCTAAATTGGACAGGTTTAATTTACATAATGGATTCATTAATAATAAAGGAAACAATAGCAAGTTAATATAGACAATAATACATATTATATGTAATAAAAATCTTTTTACATGTAATAAATGTAAAACACTATATTAATATTTTACTCAAGCGATTTAATAGTGTGTATTTGCTTAATTTTCTAATAACTTTTTAATTAATGATTTCCCACAATAAACACTGTAGTAATTTATAGTAAGCAAAATATTGTTTTTAAACCAAAATTTAGCAATAGAAACAAATGAACTATTAATAATTAATTTAAAATAATAATAAGTAAATATATATATATATATATATATATATATATATATATATATATATATATATATATAACAGCTGTGACAGTTTAGTAAAAGATAGTAGTTTATAATCAGATAATCAGTTAAGATAATCAGTTTATAACTATATTATACATTGTTTGAATGATTAACTATAGTAATTAATTTTAATGTGACACATTATTGTTTGCTTTTTATATTTTACAACAAATTGATTTTAACCAAGTATGATGATATTAAAATCCTAAAATTAGTTTATTACACCTAATCCTACATTTAGACGGTCTATTATGTTTTCTTTGTGTATGTGGACACCTGAATAAAGTCATAAGTATCTTTAACCAATTAACTTTATTTACAGAATTTGAGTTCAGAAACTGCAGAGATGTTAAAGTGATTGTTACGATATAAGAATAATGACTGAAATGGGAAATCATATTTGTGAAATTCAATAGGTGGCGATAATGCTAAGGAGTTAGTTAGTTACCATATACGGTTTGCCTAAATCGTGTGCGCTAGATTGTGTGTGCCTGAAACGTGTGTTCTGCAGCTGGATATATCTCGATTAAACTAATAACACAGGCTCTCTCTCCCTCTCTCTCTCTCTCTATGTATATATACATGTATTGAAGCTTTTATTTTTGCAGTATAAATAATAACTTAACAGTGGGGATATCTTGATATAATGTCAGTTTGAAACCAAAATAATTAATATAATACAAAACTCTGCAAATGGCTATGCAGATGTTTAACCCCAGGTCAGCCTCTGCAGCCACTTTCATGGCAAGAAAAGTTGTACTGGAGATATACAGGGTATATGCAGGAATCCTAAAGGAAATCCCAATACCTTTTAAAGACTTTTCCAGAATATTTTAAGACCTCATCGCCACTTTAAGTTCTAATCAGTATCAAACCTTTCACTTAATAAGCAGTTGTTAATAAATAAATGAATGGAGCACAAGCATGCAACAGAACTCAGATAAGCTAAGATACGACTCTTCATGTTTACAAAATAAAAGCGCAGCCATTTTAGAGCTCATTTCTGGCTGATGATGTCAGAATTTACTGGTATTTTGAAATGGATGCATGCGTGTGTGTGTGTGTGTGTGTGTGTGTGTGTGTGTGTGTGTGTGTGGTGCTTTTGGCTGAATTTTTTTTTATTGGAGGAGCTACTGTATGCTCTGTCTTTATGTTTCAGTTGAGATTACGTCAAACATCCTATAAAAACTGCAGATTTCAGAGCTCTTGAGGTGTGTTTAAGTGTGTGTGTGTGTGTGAGACCTGTGTGGCTGTGTCCTGCATCCTCTTCCTCTGCTGCTCTTCCTCCTGCAGTTTCCTCTCCAGCTGCTGGATCTTCCTCTCGGCGCAGCTCTGAGTCTCCGTCAGTCTGTGATGCTCCTGCTCTAGAACAGCCAGCTTATGATGGACATCAGCCTGATGCACAGAGCCCAGACGCTCCAGAGAGACCTACGCACACACACACACACACACACACACAGGTTATTCAGACACACGTTAATCACACACAATATTTATTCACATGCACACAAACAAACACACAAACACCCACCCACACATTTAGCATGCGTACACAAACAAATGAATAAATGCACACTGACACACACACACACACACACACACACACACACACACACACACACTGACACACACACACACACACACGTTTCAGCAGTATTACTGACCTGTTGTCGCAGCACAGCCGTTCTGTCTGATTGTGTGTTTCTCACTGCTGATCTCATGTGATTTAACTGCTTCTCCAGACGAGAACATCGAGCTTCAGCTGCAGATAACTGAGAAAGCACATCTACACACACACACACACACACACACACACACACGGAGACATACACACACTTTAACACAAACAATTCCACTGCACACACTGGAGGTCAAATTAAACAAGCATTCAAGCAACACTTAAAAAAATAATTATATATATATATATATATATATATATATATCTGCCACTTTATTAGGTACACGAGTGCCGGGTTGGACCCCCTTTTGCCTTCAGAACTGCTTTAATCCTTGGTGTCATAGATTCAACAAGCTACTGGAAATATTCCTCAGAGATTTTGCTCCATATTGACATGATAGCATCACACAGTTGCTGCAGATTTGTCGGCTGCACATCCATGATGCCAATCTCCCGTTCCACCACATCCCAAAGGTGCTCTATTGGATTGAGCTCTGGTGACTGTGGAGGCCATTTGAGTACAGTGAACTCATTGTCATGTTCAAGAAACCAGTCTGAGATGATTCACGCTTTATGACATGGTGCGTTATCCTGCTGGAAGTAGCCATCAGAAGATGGAGACACTGTGCTCATAAAGGGATGGACATGGTCAACAACAATACTCAGGTAGGCTGTGGTGTTGACACCATGCTCAATTGGTACTAATGGACCCAAAGAAAATCTCCCCCACACCATTACACCACCACCACCAGCCTGAACCGCTGATACAAGGCAGGATGGATCCATGCTTTCATGTTGTTGAGGTCAAATTGTGAGCCGAGCATCTGAATGTGGCAGCAGAAATGGAGACTCATCAGACCAGGCAGACTCTGCAGACCTCGATTGTAACGAGTGCTTATTTGAGTTACTGTTGCCTTTCTATCAGCTGGAACCAGTCTGGCCATTCTCCTCTGACCTCTGGCATCAACAAGGCATTTGCGCCCACAGAACTGCCGCTCACTGGATATTACCTCTTTGTCGGACCATTCTCTGTAAACCCTAGAGATGGTTGTGCATGAAAATCCCAGTCGATCAGCAGTTTCTGAAATACTCAGAGCAGCCCGTCTGGCAGCAACAACCATGCCACGTTTGAACTACAGCAGACATCTTGACCATGTCTACATGCCTAAATGCATTGACATGCATTAACAAGCACTTGGACAGGTGTACCTAAGAAAGTGGCCAGTGAGTGTGTATACAGTTGATGTCATTTTTATGACCCAACCTGTGATTTATTTCCTTTTTATATATTTCCCAAATGATGTTGAACAGATTCAGGAAATTTTCACAGTATTTGCTCTAATATTTATTCTTCTGGAGAAAGTCTTATTTGTTTTATTTCAGCTAGAATAAAAGCAGTTTTTAATTATTTAAACCCATTTTAAGGTCAATATTATTAGCCTCTTTAAGCAATATTAGTTTTGGATTGTCTCCACAACAAACCATCATTATACAATAACTTGCCTAATTACCCTAACCTGCCTAGTTAACCTAATTACCCTAGTGAAGCCTTTAAATGTCACTTTAAGCTGTATAGAAGTGTCTTGAAGAATATCTAGTCTAATATTATTAATATTAATTAATATTATATCATGACAAAGAGAAAATAAATTATCATAAAACTGTTATGATTAGAAATGCGTTGAAGAAAATCTGTTAAACGATGAAGAAAAAAAATGGAAGAAAAATATACAGGAGGGCTAATAATTCGGACTTCAAATGTTGTACACACATACAGATACATAAATAAACATTTGGTAATAACAGGTAAACTAAAAAATGCAGTTTAATGTCACCTTGGTTTTTGCGTGTGTGCTGGTCTCTGGTGTGTGAGCGAGTGGATTCTCTGGAGATGCTCTGCAGCTTCTGTTGTGCGTCGCTGCGCTCCAGCTCCAGATTACGGATCTTCTCCTGCAGGTTCTTCAGTGCTGAAATAATCGCTACACACACACACACACACACACACACACACACACACACACACACACACACACAATTACATCAGCACAAAAGAATTCTGAAAACCTGTAGGGGCAGCACAGTGGCTCAGTGGTGTCGTACTGTAGCCTCACAGCAAGAAGGTCGCTGGTTTGAGTCCTGGCTGGGTCAGTTGGCATTTCTGTGTGGAGTTTGCATGTTCCCACAATCCAAACACATGCACTATAGGGGATGATGAACTGAATTGGCCGTAGAGTGTGAGCGTGTGTGTGTGTGTGTGAATGAGTGTGTATGGGGGTTTCCCAGTACTGAGTTGCAGCTGAAAGGGCATCCGCTGTGTAAAACACATACTGGAATATTTGGCGGTTCATTCCACTGTGAACTGGAAAATGAATGAATGAAAACCTGGCATTTGTTTTTCCTACTATGGAAGTGAATGGTCACAAATTTCCAACATTCTTCAAAATATCTTCTTTAGTATTCAACAGAATAAAGAAACCAATAGCGGAATGAACCGCCAATTTATCCAGCATATGTTTTACACAGCGGATGCCCTTCCAGCCGCAACCCAACACTGGGAAACACCCATACAAACTCATTAAATCATAAACATGCAAACTCCACTCAGAAATGTCAACTGGCCCAGCTGGGACCCAAACCAGCAACCTTCTTTCTGTGAGGCCACTGTGCTAACCACTGAGCCACCAGGCTGCCCTTTGCTTGTATTTTGTTTATTATATTTTTTGCAGATTCGCTGACCTACAAACTAGGGTTGAATCGCAATCGAATCGCAAGTTGAAACATTGCAATTAGTTAAATCGCAAGAGGCTGCAATATGGAATATATGTGTATACATGTAAACAAGAATAACGAATGACATCTGAGGTGAAGTGCTTCAAAACCAGTCCGCTATGCCTCAGAAAATTGAACATGCTAGACTTTCTGCGATGGTGTTGCATCGCAGACATGCAAACTATGCCACATTACACGAGAAGAAATGATTGATTATTGTGTCATGATGTACATTTGTCATTTACGACACCCTACATCAAGGAAATCATTTAGGATTTAGGACTAGACAATCGAGTGAGCACACTTTCGTTCTGTCCAATCAGAATTGCGCAACTGAATTACGCCCACAATAAAAAAACAAACAAACAAACAGGAAAGCGCTGACAAGTGGGATGATGGCGTCTGCTGCTTCAGAAGCATTAATAGATTAATTATTATCAAAGAAATTGGTAATATGGGAATATTTTGGTTTCAAAGTCACAGACATTAAACAAAGTCAGGTATAAAATGGCTTACAGATTGAGCTGAAGCTTGAATTAAATAAAAATCAGCTTGAAGTTTGAATTTAATCGTAAATCA
>NC_079449.1:1085431-1087931 GCF_903798145.1 Danio aesculapii | reverse complement strand
CAAAATTAAAGTGTTATAACAACAATAATAATAATAATAAAAGCCCATGTCTGTGTTTCTTCACAGGCTGCAGTTGCATAAAAGGTTTGACAGAAATGAAGATCAGAGGAACAGAAAACATCAGAACACAGAAACTGAAGATTATTTGGTCTCTGAAACACACTGAATCGGAATAAATCACACATTTGTTGGCTCCAGATCTGGCACACACATCCCAACTCACATTAAAATATAATTTGCAATCTGATGGACGCTTATTTCTGACAAAAACAGAGGTGAGTGTGACTTTAAAGTACATAAAGCACAGTTTGTTTTCATATTTGAGAATATATCTCAAGATAGTGCAAGATAGAAATAACACTAAGAAAAAAAATGCACATAACAGGGTTCATACGATCATGGAAAACCTGGAAAAGTCATGGAATTCTGACGTGACATTTTCCAGGCCTGGAAAAGTTTTGGAAAAACAGAAAAACCCACAAAGTTTTAGAAAAGTCATGAAAATTAGTTGAACAAATATCTGTTTACTTAAATTAGGGCTGCGCGATATTGGAAAAAATCTGACATTACCATATTAATGTGAATACAATTTCAGTGATTAATTGGGGGGATTTTGTAGAGGAGTGAATCTTGAATAATATATAACAAATACATTACAAGCAGAGATAAATAAAATACAGCGAAGATAAAAGTGAATTATAGTTTTCAGGTATTCTCTATTCATGTATTGAATAATCAAGACTGCGTAGTCTTCATTGTATATTTTAGTTAATCTTTATTAAACTTACAAAAACATTCTTGTGGCTGGATGTTTTAAACTCTGAAATATTGAAACGTTTACACAGTCACAGGCCTTAAAGCAGGGGTCACCAATCTCGGTCCTGGAGGGCCGGTGTCCCCGCAGGATTGAGCTCCAACTTGCCTCAACACACCTGGCTGGGTGTTTCAAGTATACCTAGTAAGACCTTGATTAGCTCATTCAGGTGTGTCGGATTAGGGTTGGAGCTAAAATCTGCAGGACACCGGCCCTCCAGGAACAAGTTTGCTGACCCCTGCCTTAAAGGGACAGTTCACTCAAAGATTAAAATGCACTCACTATTTACTCACACTTGACTTCTTTCAATAGTATAGGAGTTATTAAATGGGGTATATGCCGAAGCATGCTTATAGGACGTTTAATTGGCCAGTAATCTGGGTTAATCGTTTCCAGTGAAGTGTATGCCATTGCAAAATCAGCGGGTTTAAGGTCTGTTTTCTTTCAAAATCAGCGATCTCCACTGGCTGAGTGATATCTGATATAAAGTGGGTCTCAGATTGTACGAGAAGCACTGCATTAAATAACATTCCCCCCCCCCCTCATGCCTTTATAATACGAGCATTTATTTTACCCCAGTATATTCAATGGAGCTTCTGCGCAAGCCTGCCGATTCTGACGGGCGGCTTTTTGTCTTGTTTTACGCTTGAGCAACAAAATGAATGCCAAAGTCTGTTTAACTGATTGTATTTGAATTACATTACAACATCCATGCTGTAAAAGGAACAGCAGAAAATGGAAAAAAAACACAATAACAGGTCACCGGAAGTTTATCAGTATGGGAAACACACTAGCTCAGCACATACCTTATTATCTTCTTTTTGTGTTTATTTAAGAAAGAAAGAATGTTTGCAACAAGTTTTTGGATGAACTATCTCTTTAAAAATGCACGCAGATGATAAACTTTTACTCCATTATGATTAAACTCTATTAAACTATAATGCCAGCATTGCATATCCTGTGATGTGACTATTGCGGATGCACACATTGCGATATCGATGCTGAAACCATATATCGTGCAGCCCTAACTTGAATATACTCTAGGTTAGTTGTCTACTTATTTTCTGTCCATGTGTAACGGAGGCCAGCTAGTAAGTGCTGTGCAGGTAAACCTCACTCCTCTGACCTCTAAAGCTGCTCTAGCGACAGAGGCTAGAGGCCATTGTCTTTAGCCTCCTTGTTAGAGCAACCGGCTCCCATGCGGAAGGACGCCGGTTCGATACCAGCTCGGAGCGGGTTGGGTGGCGTAGGACCGGTGGGGTTACACTTGGCCAAAAAACTTGCTCTCACATTGTTAGTGCTGTGTAAGCATCATCACAATCAATTTTACAGAGATATAAAAACTAATTTAAACAAAATAGATGGTTGCGTGTTCGGTGATATGCTGTAATAAACCTGAACGTCATTGTTTTTCTTATTATTTAACATGTATATGTTCACATGAAACATTACGTCATGAAAATGTTCTGGAGGCTTGGAACATTCATTGAATTTTAGTAGTAAAAATGTGTCTGAATCCTGATATAAACTCATAATTAAAACATAATGAGTGTGTTTATGTAGCGCATGTATGGTCATACACCCAAAGTGCTTTACAATCATGTAATCTCTCCACTCCACCACCAGTGTGCAGCTCTACTTGGATGATGTTCCGGCGGCCACAGGACAACAGCTCCAGTGCTTCAC
>NC_079449.1:1060431-1080431 GCF_903798145.1 Danio aesculapii | reverse complement strand
ACACACACATTCATATATACACACACTACACATTTATATACACCCATTAAGCACACACACACTCCTATACACCCATTAAACACACTCATATATATATATATATAAACACACACACTATACACAATAATATACACTTATTACACACACACACACTATACACATATAAACAGACACACACACATACACTATACACAATCATATATACACATTAAACACGCTCACATATATACACACACATCTATTCATCTGTCTATGTATCTATCCATTCAACCATCCATCCATCCGTTCGTCTATCCGTCCATCATTTCTGTACTTTATTAATTTTAGTGACTATTATCATTATCCACTGTAGCTCTGGCTTTATTCAATATCAATATGATTTTATCGATATCATCAATATGATCAGCGATAGTCTGAAATGCCAAATCAAAACTGTGAAAACTGTAAATTACAATCTATAAACCTCAAATTGTGAGTAAAGGTTCACTGAAATGATCCCTTTTTAATAGAGACACCCATTACAGTGCAGTGATCAGCGAGTCGGTCTCTGAATAAACAGTATGGTTGGGTCAGTAATAGTGATGGTTGTATTGCTTAACACAGTACCTGTAGTGCTCAGGTGCATGTTTATCCGTCAGCAGCTGCAGGTAGATGGACTGAGATCTTCTCTTCATACACCAGTTCTGTGAAGCAGAAAACACACACAGATGAAGAGCAGACATGCTTCCATACACCTGTTTTCATGCGCAATTTGGGAATATGGCATAAAAGATGTGCATAAATAAAAACAATAGCATATTTGTACAACTGAGTAAGATAAACAGGTAAATGCTCATAAACAAAGTGATGAATTGAGGAGTTATGACTAGAAACGCTGCTTTATTCCAAATTTACAGTGTCCAAATTTACAGTGTTGCACATAAATCTAATTTGCATGTTTGTATGTAAACAGAGTTAGATTGGAACGTGTGTGTGTGTGTGTGTGTGTGTGTGCTGACCTGAGCAAAGGCGATGAAGAAGAGCTGCTCATGTGTGTGTTTGAGTCCCGGCAGTGGACGCTCTGGCCCATGCTCACGCACCCACTTCTGATAAGCCTGAGGAACAACACAGATATACACTTACCGGCCACTTTATTAGGTACACCTGTCCAACTGCTCGTTAATGCAAATTCCTAATCAGCCAATCACATGGCAGCAGCTCACTGCATGTAGGCATGTAGACATGGTCAAGACGATCTGCTGCAGGTCAAAGTGAGCATCAGAATGGGGAAGAAAGGGGATTTAAGTGACGCTGAACGTGGCATGGTTGTTGGTGCCAGACGGGCTGCTCTGAGTATTTCAGAAACTGCTGATCTACTGGGATTTTCACGCACAACCATCTCTAGGGTTTACAGAGAATGGTCCGACAAAGAGGAAATATCCAGTGAGCGGCAGTTCTGTGGGCGCAAATGCCTTGTTGATGCCAGAGGTCAGAGGAGAATGGCCAGACTGGTTCCAGCTGATAGAAAGGCAACAGTAACTCAAATAAGCACTCGTTACAGCCGAGGTCTGCAGAAGAGCATCTCTGAACACACAACACGTCCAACCTTGAGGCGGAGGGGCTACAGCAGCAGAAGACCACACCGGGTGCCGCTCCTGTCAGCTAAGAACAGGAAACTGAGGCTACAATTCACACAGGCTCACCAAAACTGGACAATAGAAGATTGGAGAAATGTTGCCTGGTCTGATGAGTCTCCATTTCTGCTGACACATTCGGATGCTCGGCTCACAATTTGGCCTCAACAACATGAAAGCATGGATCCATCCTGCCTTGTATCAGCGGTTCAGGCTGGTGGTGGTGGTGTAATGGTGTGGGGGAGATTTTCTTTGGGTCCATTAGTACCAATTGAGCATGGTGTCAACGCCACAGCCTACCTGAGTATTGTTGCTGACCATGTCCATCCCTTTATGAGCACAGTGTCTCCATCTTCTGATGGCTACTTCCAGCAGGATAACGCACCATGTCATAAAGCACCAATCATCTCAGACTGGTTTCCTGAACATGACAATGAGTTCACTGTACTCAAATGGCCTCCACAGTCACCAGAGCTCAATCCAATAGAGCACCTTTGGGATGTGGTGGAACGGGAGATTGGCATCATGGATGTGCAGCTGACAAATCTGCAGCAACTGTGTGATGCTATCATGTCAATATGGAGCAAAATCTCTGAGGAATATTTCCAGTAGCTTGTTGAATCTAGAACATGGAGGATTAAGGCAGTTCTGGAGGCAAAAGGGGGTCCGACTCGGTACTAGTAAGGTGTACCTAATAAAGTGGCCGGTGAGTGTATAAAATACACTGCATAACACACAACTCACTGTATCACACTCACTGCAGCACACACACTGCTGCACATGCACATCACACACACTGCAAGACACACACTGAGCATAAGCATGCTTTCAGAAGGCCATGCATTAAAATAAATAAACAAATAAACAAACAAACAGACAAACACTCACATGATAAGACAACTTCAGTCCACCCAGATCAGCGATGTTCTCACCCAGGGTCAGACGCCCGTTAACCTGCACACACACACGCGGACCCGCATAGTGACAAACACACATCGAGAAAAAGAGAGAAACACACACACACACACACACACACACACACACACACACACACACACACACACACACACACACATGGACCCACGTAGTGACAAACACACATCGAGAAAAAGAGAGAGAAACACACACATGCGCGCGCACACACACACACACACACACACACACAGATACAGACATTTAAAGTCATACAACCAGACACGTGAGTGTGTGTAAATGTCAGTGTGTGTGTAAGTGCCTGTTTGTGTATGTGCATGTGTGTGTGTAAGTGCCAGTGTTGGTGTGTGTGTGTGTGTTTGCATCTGTGTGAGAGTTGCGTATGTGTGTGTGTGTGCATCTGTGTGTAAATGTCAGTGTGTCTATGTGTGTGTGTGCATGTAAGTGTCAGTGTTGGTGTGTGTGTGTGAGTTTACGTATATGTGTGTGCATTTGTAGGTGTCAGTGTGTGTGTGTGTGTGTGTGTGTGTGTGTGTGCACATGTAAGTGTTAGTGTGTGTAACTTTCTCTCTGTCAGAGTGTGTGTGTGTGTGTGTGTGTGCGTGTGTGTGCATCTGTGTGCAAGTGTCTGTGTGTGCGCATACAAGCGTGTCAGTGTGTGCATGTGTGTGTGTTTGCATATTGTGCATGTGTGTTTAAATATGTGTGTGTGTTTGTGCATCTGTGTTCAAGTGTCAGTGTGTGTGTCAATGCCTGTGTGCATGTAAGCGTAAGTATGTGTATAATTGTCTCCGTGTGTGTGTATAACTGTAAGTGTGTGTATGTGTGTCGTACCCTCTGGTTGTACACAGTGAAGTTGTCGTACAGTTTGACGATACACTCCGTCTTCTTCTGGAACTTTCTGTACGACTCCTCCGTCCACCACTGCTTCAGGTTGCCATAGCGATCGTACTGTCCACCTATCAGCAGACAGCACCAGGTCACATGACACAAACCCAAAACACAACTTCTTAAGATCGTTGGTCAACATCGTCAGTGTTTATTTCAGCTTTTATCATTAATCATTCATGTTCTTTTTGGCTTAGTCTCAGAGGTCGACACAGCGGAATGAACCGACAACTATTCCAGCATATGTTTTACACAGCGGATGCCCTTCCAGCCACAACCCATCACTGGGAAACACCCATACACACTCATTCACACACATACACTACAGACAATTTAGCCTACCCAATTCACCTGTACTGCATGTATTTGAGGGGAGAACATGCAAACTCCACACAGAAACGCCAACTGAGCCGAGGCTCGAACCAGCGACCTTCTCGCTGTGAGGCGACAGCACTACCTACTGCGCCACTGCTTCACCCCCTTTCTATATATATATATATATATATATATATATATATATATATATATATATATATATATATATATATATATATATATATATATATATATATATATATATATATATATATATATATATATATATTTTTAACCTTATAAGGAGCTGAGCCCCCCTAAAATGAAAATCCTAAAATCTCCCCTGCCTTTTATTTACACATGAAACATTTTACCTAGAAAAACAGTACATTTATCAGATAATCCTTGTCTTTTAAATCTATACAAATCAAATTAAATCTTAAAAAGTCAATTTAGTTCTAACATTTAGATATAAATATACATAAAAATAGATTTATTAGCTGATCGGGGCTACGCAGTGGCACAGTAGGTAGTGCTGTCGCCTCACAGCAGGAAGGTCGCTGGTTTAAACTTCAGCTGGCTCTGTTGGTGTTTCTGTGAGGAGTTTGCATGTTCTCCCCGTGTGGGCGTGGGTTTCCTCCGGGTGCTCAGGAGTCCAAACACATGCGGTACAGGTGAATTGAGTAAGCTAAAATTGTCCGTAGTGTATGAGTGTGAATGAGTGTCTATGGGTGTTTCCCAGAGATGGGTTGCAGCTGGAAGGGTATTCGCTGCGTAAAACATGTGCTGGATAAGTTGGCGGTTCATTCCGCTGTGGCGACCCCAGATTAATAAAAGAACTAAGCTGAAAAGAAAATGAAAGTATATTAAATGATCCTTTTATCTTCCTTCAGTCTGTTATATTCCTTTGTGAGTTACTAAATAAATAACTAAATAAACAATATCTGTGGTCTCTCACCCCAGTCGTCGTATCCGTGTGTGAGCTCGTGTCCAATGATCGCACCGATTCCTCCATAATTGAGTGACCTGGAGAACAGGAGAAACTGCATTAGAGCGCACTGAACAGCAGGAGGCAGCAGAGACACACTGACCGCATCACTATAGTAAACACCACACTGATAAACACTGTAGGGTTATTGATACACGTTTATTATTGGCTTTAATCTCGGGTTCATTTTAATTGAACACATTTTAAGTTCAGTTTTACAAAAGCGCCAAGCTTATAATGAAAATATACAAACACACATTTACACTGAGCTCAATAAAAGCCTAAATATGAATAATAATCAATAATCTACCCTCAATACCTCAGAAACATTGATCAATAATTGTTCAATAATTACACAGAACAGCATTCATGAACATGTACTGTGACGTGTGCAACATTTGTCTTTAAACTACTGCTAAATATGTGTGTGTGCGTGTGTGTGTGTGTGTGTGTGTGTGTGTGTGGTCTGCTAACATTTGTCCCTCTAACAGACTTTGTGAAGGGAAATCAATACAAAGCTGCAAGAGCTGCTCAGAGAAACACTCACGCACACACACACACACACACACACACACACACACACACACACGCACACACACACACACACACACACACACACAGAGAGAAGTGTTACTTTTTAAAAACATGCAGTAAAGCACTTTCACGATCACTCTGTAGACACACACACACACACATACACACACACACCTCAAATGCACACAATACACACACACACCGAACACCATCTCTCTCCAAACACACAGACTTGGCAGGCAAGCAGATGTAATGCACACACACTTATTTACACACAAACACAAACACACACCAAACATTACACTCTGAATACTTCTATTGTGTGTGTGTGTGTGTGTGTGTGTGTGAAGTGGTGGGGGGCGGGGTGTGGGGGGGTCAGGGGTTGCAGTCCTGGTGACCCCTACTCAGTTGTATTTCTACAGTGTATAACCCACTCCAGAGCTCCTAACAGGACAATAACAGAATCAATAACACACACTCCATCCCATAATAGACAGAGAGCAGTAGATGAGCTCATAAACAGCTCAGTGATGATATTCAGATCAGATCAATAACTGTGAGCATTAGAGAGAGAGAGAGAGTGTGTGTGTGTGTGTGTGTGTGTGTGACACGGCTCTGTTAATACTGGGATATGACTGTCATATTAATACTGTGATGTCATGATGATGAAGAAATCATTCTGAATCATCTGATCCGGGAATATAAATGATTGTGAATCACTGAATCATCTGATCCGGGAATTTAAATGATTGTGAATCACTGAATCATCTGATCCGGGAATAAAAATGACTGTGAATCACTGAATCATCTGATCCGGGAATCTGAATGACTCTGAATCACAGAGTCATCTGATCCGGGAATGTGAAAACAATCACTGAGTCATCTGATCCAGGAATATAAATGACTCTGAATCACTGGATCATCTGATCCGGGAATCTGAATGACTCTGAATCACTGAATCAACTGATCTGGGAATATAAATGACTCTGAATCACTGAATCATCTGATTTGGAAACTGTGAATGACTCTGAATCACTGAATCATCTGATCCGGGAATATAAATGGCTCTGAATCACTGAATCATCTGATCCGGGAATCTGAAAACAATCACTGAATCATCTGATCCGGGAATTTAAATGACTCTGAATCACTGAATCATCTGATCTGGGAATATAAATGGCTCTGAATCATCTGATCCGGAAATATAAATGACTCTGAATCATCTGATCCGGGAATATGAATGACTCTGAATCACTGAATCATTTGATCCGGGAATATAAATGACTCTGAATCATCTGATCCAAGAATACGAATTACTCTGAATCACTGAATCATTTGACCTGGGAATGTAAATGACTCAGAATCACTGAATCATTTGATCCGGGAATATAAAAACTGAATCACTGAATCATTTGATCTGCTAATATGAATGACACTGATTTATCTGATAAGTTAATCTGAATGACACCGAACCAGTGAATCATCTGATCCTGGAATATGAAATCACACTGAATCACTGAATCATCTGATCTGGTTATTTGAATGACACTGAATCACTGAATCATCTGGTCCTGGAATATGGAATAACATTGAATCACTGAATCATCTGATCCTGGTTTATGAAATACACTGAATCACTGAATCATCTGATCTGAGAATAAGAATTGGCACTGAATCATCTGATCTGGGAATTTTATATCTCGCTGAATCACTGAATCATTTGATCTAGGAATATAAACTGACACTGAATCAACTGATCCGGGAATGTGAAACGACACTGAATCATTTAATCATCTGATCGGGGAATATGAACTGACACTGAATCAACTGATCCTGCAATATAAAATGAGTCTGAATCACTGAATCATCTGATCTGGGATTATGAAATGACACTGAATCACTGAATCATCTGATCTGGGATTATGAAATGACACTGAATCACTGAATCATCTGATCCGGAAATATGAATTGACACTGAATCACTGAATCATCTGATATTGGATATCTGGGATTATAAAGTGACACTGAATCATCTGATCCGGGAATGTGAAATGACTCACTGAGGGAATTCTGGATCATAGAGAGTCGGCTGGAGAATTCCTGCAGGAAACACTGGAGATAAAGAGAAAGCAAATCATCAGCAGATCATCAGCCAATCAGAATCAAGCATTCAGCAGCTGTATATATAATAATAAAAAGTTTGTGTCTGTGTTTCTGGACTGATTCTCTAACACGAATAAAGGAGATAAACGCTGAATAATCATCTCCATTGTGAAGTGCGGCTCTAAAACTAATTAATTAATTCAAACAAATTAAGCCATTGTCACAGGCGGGATTATGTGAGACTGAAAAACATCATCAAAACAACAGACATCAAGGGAAAGCTGTACAATAGCGTTTATTAATCTCGTCTGCTCACCAGAGAAGCTTTTATTTCATAACATATGCAGAAAAACATGTTTGTGTTTCTATATCAATAATAAAACTATTTTCTATATTTTCTGCTATAATTCACTTTCCTGTGAATTAATGTTTCTTTATTAAAATAGTTCACAGTATTTCATTTTATATATGTTTTCTTTTAGTTTGCTTTTTATTTTTGATTGGTTTGGTTTGGACTGGTTTAGTTTTTATCTGGAACAAAAATAATCAAATAAAGAAAGAAAGAAAGAAAGAATAAATAATAAATAATTATGAATAAATCATAATAAATAAATAATTTATGATAATAAATAAATAATTATTATAAATTAATAAATTATGTAAAAATGTAAATAAATAAATAAATAAATAAATAAAGAATTAATAAAGAATAAAAAAATCAATAATTGTAAAAAAAAATACATAATTCATAATAATAAACAATTATTATAAATGAATAAACAATGTAAATAAATAAATAAACGATAAATAAAGAATAAATAATTAATAATAATTATTAATAAATCGTAATTAGTAAATAATTTATATTAATAAAGAAAGAATTATTATAAACAAATAATGTTAATAAATAAATAATGTTAATAAATACAGAATAAATGAAGAATAAATAATTATAAATAAATCGTAATAAATAAATAACTGATAATAATACATAAAGATATATTAAAAATAAATACAAAATGTAAATAATGTAAATAAATAAATAAAGAATAAATAATTATTAATACATAATAATAAATAATGTATAATAATAAACAAAGAAATATTATGAATAAATAAATAATGTAAATAATGTTAATAAATAAAGAATAAATTACAAAATAATTTCGAATAACTTGTATAAATTTGAATAATTTGAATAAATTGTAATAAATACATAATTATTCTAAATAAATAAATAATGTGAATAAATAAAGAATAAACAATTACTAATAATTGTAATTAAATTGTAATAAATAATTTGTAATAATAATAATAATATTAAAGAAAAAATATATAATAAATAATTAATAAATCTCAATAAATAAATAATGTATAATAATAAATAAAGAATTATTCTAAATAAATAAATAATTTATTAAATAAAGAATAAATAATTATTAATAAATTGTAATAAATAAATCATTTATAATAATAAACAAATAATTATTAGAAATTAATAAATAAATAATGTAAATAAAACAAACAATAAATAAAGAATACATAATTATTGATAATTATTAACAAATCATAATAAATAATATTTTCTTTATTAAAATTACTATTAATAAATGAATGACTGAATAAATAAATAAATAAATAAATAATGTAAAAACTGCTGTGGTCAATATTATCAGCATAAGAAATCGGTTGTCTCCAGAACAAACCATCATTATACAATAACTTGCCTAATTACCCTAACCTGCCTAGTTAACCTTATTAACCTAGTTAAGCCTTTAAATGTGACTTTAAGCTGTATTGAAGTGTGTTGAAGAATATCTAGTCTAATATTATTTACTGTCATCATGACAAAGAGAAAATAAATCAGTTATTAGAGATGAGTTATTAACACTATTATGATTTAAAAAACTGTATCAGCACATGGGAAATAAAGGAAAAATAATTAAAAAAATGTACAGAAGGGCTACAAATTTATACATTATATATAATATGATCTATTTCCATTATCATTCCTGCAGTCTTCAGTGTCTGTAATCCTTCAGAAGTCACTATAACATGAAGATTTGATGATCAAGAAACATTTCTGATTATTATCATCAGTGTTGAAAACAGAAGTGCTGCTTCATATTTATGTGGAAATTCACTCATTCATTCTGCTTCAGCTTAGTCCCTTATTAATCTGGGGTCGCCACAGCGGAATGAACCGGCAACTATTCCAGCATATGTTTTACACAGTGGATGCCCTTCCAGCTGCAACCCAGAACTGGGAAACACCCATACACACTCATTCAAACTGATACATTACGGCCAATTTAGTTGATCAGTTCCCCTAGAGCGCATGTGTTTGGACTGTTGGGGAAACCGGAGCACCCGGAGGAAACCCACACCAACACGAGGAGAACATGCAAACTCCACACAGAAACACACACTGACCCAGCTGGGGCTTGAACCAGAGACCTTCTAGCTGTGAGGCCACAGTGTGACACCACATTCATTCATTAACAGTATAAAGGTGTTTACAGAACTGTGTGTGTGTGTGTGTGTGTGCGTGTGCATGTGCGCGTGTGTGTGTGTGCGTGCGTGCGTGCGTGCGTGAGCGTGTGTGTGTGTGTGTGTGCGTGTGTGTGTGTGTGTGTGTTAACACTCACCCATCTGGTTTTTGTTTGGCAGGTAATACGCATTTAATGCCTGTGGAGGAAGAAGCCACCTGTGGAAACACACACACACACACACACACACGCACACACACACACGCATACACACACACACACACACTGCTGCTTTAATTGTGGTACACCAGAAAAATCCATATCTGAAGAAGAACACCTTCTAAATGTGTGTGTGTGTGTGTGTATATGTTAGAAAGAGAGAGAGAGAGAGAGAGAATGTGCGTGTGTGTATAAAAGAAAGCAAGTGTATGTGTATGTGTGTGTTAGAGAGAGAGCAAGTGTGAGTGTGTAAATGTTTGTGTGTGTGTTTGTGTGTGTTAGAGAGGGAGAGCAAGAAAGCGAGAGTCTGTCTGAGTGTATATGTGTGTGAGTGGGTGTGTATGAGCATGTGCGGGCACGTGTGTTAGATTGTGTGTGTGTGTGTGTGTGTGTGTGTGTGTTAGAGAGAGAGAGCGAGTATTTATGTGTAAATGTTTGTGTATGTGTGTGTGTGTGTGTGTGTGTGTGTGTGTTTATGTTTGTCAGAAAGAGAGAGAAAGTGTGTGTGTGTTAGAGAAAGAGCAAGTGTGAGTGTAAATGTTCGTATAATGTAAGTGTGTGTGCATGTGTGTTTGTGTGTTAGAGAAGGAGAGCAAGAAAGTCTGAGTGTGTGTGTAAATGTGTGCGTGTGTGTCTTTGTGTGTGCAAGTTAGCAAGAGTCTGTGAGTGTGTGTGTGTGAGTGTATGTGAGTGTATATGAGTCAGTGTGTTTGTGCACATGATGTGTGTGTGTGTGTGTGTGTGTGTGTGTGCGCACATGTTAGAGAGCGTGTCAATGTGTGTTAGAGAGAGCTAGTGTGTGTGTGTGTGTGTGTAAATGATTGTGCGCATGTGTGTAGTAGTATTTGTGCAGAAAACAACATCACCCATGATGCTTTGCATAAAATCCCGCCAAAAAAGCTCTTTAGCTCCGCCCACTGCCACAAAGCAGCACTAATTAAGTAATCAAATCTCATTATGTTCTCAATAATAGTGATTTATTTGTATATAAATGTATATCTTTAATTAAATAACACACTTTAAATCAACTTTTCGTATATCTGGCATTTTTAAATGTGATCGTGTCCTTAGCAATGCATCATGGGATTGTAGTTCTTCCCTTCTGAATGCATTTATGTTTCAAATCTAAATATGTAAAGTTCAGATTGCGACTTCTTAAACCCTCTATGGATAATAAAATCACAACAGCCACTCTTCTGAATCAGTGACATCACTTCCTGTGTGTGTGTGTGCGTCACGTACGTGGTCTTGTCCACCTCTTTGTGGATCTTCTTGATGGAGAGTTTGATGTTGTACTTGATGCTGTTCAGGATGTTCTTGAAGTACGTTTTCTCGTTCACGTCAAACTGCGGAGACGAAAAAAACCTGAGCTTAGCATACGCTCTTACATTTGCATCATCTGATTGGTCGGAATCCTCCTACCGCATACTCCTCGTCAATGAGCTCGGGCTTTAACAGGAAGTCTGGATAACCCGTCATAACCATCATGTGCTGGAGCTGAGAGGCAGATCACATGACACAAACATTCACCATAATAATAATAATACAGTATTTGTATATCGGCTGTTTGTTTATATCAGATTAATAAATGTAATTAATTCGTTTATTTATTAACTCGTGTGTTTTTCCAGTGTGTGAAGGAGATAATGAAGCGTCACCTTTCCTCTGGCGGCGTCTTTGGTTTCTTCATCCATCCAGTCGAGCTCCTGCAGCCTCACGTCCAGAGAGTGTTTAATATCCTCCACCAGCTCCTGCACCTGTGGGCGGAGACTAGCTGTCAATCAAATCTGATGACACATTTGATTGGCTCTGTGAACGTGTGATTTGCATCTGTCAGTGTGGAGGCGGAGACTAGCTGTCAATCAAACCTGCTGAACATTTGATTGGCTCTGTGAACCTGATCTGCACCTGTCAGTGTGGGCGGAGACTAGTTGTCAATCAAGTCTGATGACACATGATAGGCTCTGTGAACATGTGATTTGCACCTGTCAGTGTGGGCGGAGACTAGCTGTCAATCAAACCTGCTGACACATTTGATTGGCTCTGTGAACATCTGATTTGCATTTGTCACTGTGGGCGGAGACTAGCTGTCAATCATATCTGACGACACATTTGATTGGCTCTGTGAATGTCTGATTTGCATTTGTCACTGTGGGCGGAGACTAGCTGTCAATCATATCTGACAACACATTTGGTAGGCTCTGTGAACATGTGATTTGCACTTGTCAATGTGGGCGGAGACTAGCTGTCAATCAAATCTGCCAAAACGTTTGATTGGCTCTGTGAACATGTGATTTGCACCTGTCAGTGTGGGTGGAGACTAGCTGTCAATTAAATCTGTCCCCACATTTGATTGGCTCTGTGAACATGTGATCTGCACCAGTCAATGTGGGCGGAGACTAGCTGTAAATCAAACCTGCCGCCACATATGATTGACTCTGTGAACGTGATCGCACCTGTCAATGTGGGTGGAGACTAGCTGTCAATCAAACCTGCCGTCACATTTCATTGGCTCTGTGAATGTGTGATTTTCACTTGTCACAGTGGGCGGAGACTAGCTGTCAATCAAATCTGACAAAACATATAATTGACTCTGTGAACATGTGATTTGCACCTGTTAGTGTGGGTGGAGACTAGCTGTCAATCAAACCTGCCACTACATTTCATTGGCTCTGTGAACATGTGATCTGCACCTGTCAGTGTGGGCGGAGACTAGCTGTAATAAATTAATAAAAATGTACTAATTGTATAAATAAAATAAGTAATTACAAAAAAAATACAATTTTAATATAAAAGTTATTCATCAATTAAAATAATATTTAAAAGTAACATACAATTCTGAGAATTCAAAGTATTTAGTTTACATAATAAATAAATGAATGATAAATGTGATGAATATAAAAAATAACAATTAATTAAATACAAATAATAATAACATTTTAATATAAAATTTATAATTAATTAAATTAATAAATAATTTAATAAATAGTGTAAAAGTAACAAAATTCAGAGAATTAAGTGTTTAATTTATACAATAAATAAAAGAATAATAAATATAATAAATATCATAACAATAACATTTTAATATAAAAAATATTAATTAAATTAATATGTCTAAAAGTTTTTAAAGTAACATACAATTCGGCAAATTTAAAGTATTTAGTTTACATTATAAATAAATGAATAATCAATGTGATAAATATATAAATATAATACTTCATTAAATACAAATAATAATGTTTTAATATAAAATATAAATAATTAAATTAATACATTATTAGTTATTAATTAATTACTAATTATTAATTATTAGTTTTAAAAGCAACACAATTCTGCAAATTCAAAGTATTTAGTTTACATAATAAATACAACAATACAACAATAATAAATGTAATAAATATAAAGATAAAATAATTAATTAAATACAAATAATAATAACATTTTAATATAAAATGAATTAATTAAATTATTTTTTAATTAAATATTTAAAAAGTAACACAATTCTACAAATTCAAAGCATTTACTTCACATAATAAATAAATGAATAATAAATGTGATAAATATATAAATATAATAATTAATTAAATACAAATAATAATAACATTTTAATATAAAAATTATTAATTAATTAAAGTAATAAATAATTTATTAAAAGTAACATCAGAAGTTTGGTAACCCTTTATTTTGATGGTCCATACGAGTATTAGTAGACTGTCTGTTGATACTGCTCCTTCAACAGACATTTAACTGACTATAAGAAACTTATACATGTCAACTTACACTAACCCTAACCCTAACAATACAGTCTACTGATAATCTAATGAGAATGAGTTGGCATGTAGATGCAACGTAACTTAAATTCAACAAACAGACCATCAAAATAAAGTAACATCAGAAGTTTTAGTACCAAGATGAGCAGTGTTTCAAAAATCTGTCAGATCTCCAACTGCATGTTTGTTTATTGATTTATTCATATATTTTAATAATCATGCACAGCTTGTTTTTACGTCTCCTATGGTGTTTTGCTTATTATGGCTCTGCTTTTATGTATATTTGAGGCCATCTCCGCTAATTCTGACCAGCTTTTTAAATGAAGGTCTCACTTGACTTGCTTTTCTAATTATAAGTGTGAATGATTTCTGTCACTCAGACGTCTCCAGTGCATATTAAAATCAGCTAAAATATGAAAAGATGTTTGAGATGTTGAGTGACGGCTGTAGAAACGGTGCTGGTCTGATGCACAGACCTGTAATCTCGCATTCATATAAGACAGTTATATCATTTATACATGTCTGTTTCTATACATTTGCAAATCATTTGCCCTCCCTTGCAGTATTTATGCTTTTTCAAATATTTCTCATGTGAAGTTCAACAGATTTCACAGTATTTCCTATTATATTTTTTTCTTCAGGAGAAAGTCTTATTAGTTTTATTTCGGCTAAAAGCTATTTTTTATTTATTTAAAACTATTTTAAGGTCAATATATTATATGGTTGCTTTGGTAACAGCAACTACGTTATTTGATCTGTTGTGGTGATTCTACAGTTGCTATAGTAACAAACAATCACAGTAATTTTTCTGTTGTGGTGATTCTATAGTTGCTATGGTAACTAAACAACTATAGTAATAATTCTGTTGTGGTGATTCTACAGTTGCTGTGGTAACAACAACTACAGTAATTATTCTGTTGAGGCGATTCTATAGTTGCTATGGTAACACAACAACTATAGTGATTATTCTTAAGCAATATTTGTTTTGGATTATTCATAATTTTGGTAATAGTTGTAATAACTATAGCTAATATTTGTATTTTTACAATAATAATTGTAATATTTTTGTAATTTTATTAATTTTAATAATTACTAACTTT
Organism: Danio aesculapii; assembly: GCF_903798145.1. Lineage (NCBI taxonomy): Eukaryota > Metazoa > Chordata > Actinopteri > Cypriniformes > Danionidae > Danio > Danio aesculapii. Next base: position 1,065,479 of record NC_079449.1, on the reverse strand, counting down.
AATAAAAAAATAAATAATAATTTAATAATATTTTTGAAATATTAGTATTTAATTATAAAATAAAATAGTAAAATAATATAAAATAATAGTATTTAAGTATTCAATTTTTGTTAATAGTAGTAATAATAATAGTTAATAATAGTCATTTTAATTATTGTGTAATTTTAATAGCTTTTTGTTATTTAAATTATTTTAATAATTTTAATGATTCTAATAAAATATTCAATAATTTTTAATTATTCATAATTTTGGTAATAGTTGGAATAATAATAGCTAATAATAGTATTTTTACAATTTTAATAATTATAGTAATTGTAAAAATGTTATGATGTTTAGAATTGTTGTCATTTAAATAAATTTATTATTTCTGCAGTTTTTTGTAATTTCAGTAATTACTCATTTTTATAATAAATTATATAATAATTAAGTAATTAATAATAGTAGTAGTAATAATAATATTTAATAATAGTAATTTTAATAATTGTTATAATTTTGTAATTTTAATAGTTTTTTTTATTTAAATAATTTAAATAATTGTAGCAATTTATAATATAATAATAATTTTAACAAAATATTCAATTATTATTCATTATAAATTTTTTTTGTAAAAATTGTCATAATAATAACTAATATTAGTATTTTTACAATAATAATAATTGTAACAATTTTTGTAATGTTTATAATTGTTGTCATTTAAATAAATGAAATATTTTTTTGTAATTTTAATCATTTTAAAAATTACTAATATTATTAATATAATTCTATTTTATTATAAATTATAAATATATATAATTAAATAATAATGAATTAATAATAATTTTAGTTATATTCATTCATTTATTTTCTTTTTGGCTTAGTCCCTTTATTAGTTCCTTTATAATCTGGGATTGTCACAGCGGAATGAACCGCCAACTATTCCAGCAGATGATTTATGTAGTGGACGCCCTTTCAGGGGAGAACATGCAAACTCCACAAAGAAACGCCAACTGACCCAGCCGAGGTTTGAACCAGCAACCTTCTTGCTATGAGGTGGCATTGGTACCCACTGCGTCACCGCACCCCTCCTAATAATTTTTATAATTTTATAAATTTTTGTAATTTTAATAGTTTTTTGTAATTTAAATAATTTTATTAATTGTAATAATTTTAATAATAATTGTAATAATATATTGAATGAATATTCATTAATCATAATTTAAGAAATAGTTGTAATAATAGCTAATAATAGTATTTTTTACACGTTTGTAATAATTGTTTTTAATATTTGTAATAATTCTGCAATGTTTATAATTGTTGTCATTTAAATAATTTTAATTATGACTCATTTTAATGATAAATTAAAAAAAATTAATTAATAATAATTTTACTTAATAGCAGTAATAATAATAAAATGATTAGTAATTCTAATACTTTTTGTATTTTTAATCATTTCAGTAATTATAATAATTTCAATAATTAATAATATATTCAATAATTATTAATCAATCATAATTTTAGTAATAGTAATAATAATAGCTAATAATAGTATTTTTACTATTTTCATATTTGTAATAATTTTGGCAATTAAATACATTTATATTTTTTGTATTTTAAATATTTTTAATAATTACTAATTTTAATGATAAATTAAAATAATAATTATATAATAATAATTAATAGTGATAATAATAGTATTTCTTTATCATTTTAATCATTTTTGTCATTTAAATGACTTTATTTTAGTAATTGTAATAATTGTATAATATATATTCCTCTATAATATATATTCCTCTATAATATAATATAATATAATATAATATAATATAATATGTATATATATCTTGAGCAGAAAAAAGAGCAGCGTGAACATTCTGCTAAGCTTCTATGTATAGAAATAAAGTCACAGTGAAGTCTGAAGAGGTTTGCATGAGTCTTGCTCCACCAGAAACACTATAAACTCTGCAGAAAGTGACATTTTGACTGAGGATTTTTAAGGAAATCTAAACACCCCGCCATGCAAACCATCTGGGAGAAACATCTTCCCCAAAAGAAGTGTGATTTGATGCATCCATCATTTTATCTGTGTGAAGAGAGAAAACAAACACTCGTCTGGTGAAAGAAAAACTGATTCACCACATTAGAAGAAGAAGAAGAAGAAGAAGAAGAAGAAGAAGAAGAAGAAGAATACACCAGGGACACTGCAAAATACAGTCTGAGCTTCAGAAGATCATATAGAAGTCAGATCTCTCAATGTCTCTGTTAGACTAAATCCAGAAGAGCTAGAGTTTGATGCTCAGAGTTTCTCCCGAGAAAACAGCATTTAAAAATAAACCTTGATTTTAAAGGTGTATTATTAAAAGGTGAAATTAAAATGATCTGTGATTATTAGGCCAGAAGCTTTGACTGTATGGTGAAGACTATTAGAAAGAGTCTAATATTCAAGTTATGAAAGCAGAAAATATTGGGTTTTTATATTTATAAGATATAATATGGTTACATATAATAGTGATTTAGAGTATATATATATATATATATCTACAGTGCTCAGCATATAGAATGAATATAGGCAATGTATTGTAATCAGTGAATATTGGCAATGTATTGTGGTCAGTGAATATAGACAATGTATTGTGGGGCATTTAAACAAAACAGATTTATTAAACAGATATATTTATTAAATAATATTTTAGTCACCAAACATATTTAGAAATAAAGATAATAAATATTGAAAGATAATACAATTAAATTAATGTATAATTAAACAAAAATATAAATGACATCCTACAAAACGTCCACTGATGTTCTTAATTTTTTTTTGCTTATATTGATATTTCCTCTTTTTAAATTAGGATTGTAAGAGGAGTTCACACTGAGCTGATGATCGATTATAAAGCATGTTTGGCATGCTGTCCCGGGAGAGAGCCCTGCACTCATCAGATCCTCGAGCCCAGGTTTAGCAAGGCGAGAGGGGAGTTTGAGCTCAGGTAGATCTGGAGAACTCCCCTGCTGTAGATGCTAATGAACAGATAGTGATCGCTCTTAAGAGATAAATACTTACTAGGAGCATGTCTATGGTGCTGATTTGGATTAGTCAATTAACTTAAGCTGCATGTTTTTGGATGGTGGAAGGAAAACGGGGAACCCAGGGGAAACCTACGTAAGCACGGGAAGAACATGTAAACTCTGCACAGAAACGTCAGCTGGCTTGGAGGACTAGAACCAGTGACATTCTTGCTGTGAGGCAACAGTGCTAACCACTGGGCCACCATGCCACCCATCTAGGAAAGGAGGAGGAGTAGAGGTGGAAGGGGGGATTCTTCAAAACCAAGATGGCTGTTATATGGAACTGAGGGTATTTATAGTGGCTTAGGAATCGTCTGATTGGTGAATCATAAATAGAATAATGCAGGACCAGCTGCAAGCAATCATGAGCACGTGATCCTCTCCAAATGAATTTATAAATAAACTTCACTTAATATTTTTCTATAACATATATATTTGGGTGTACTAGTTTGTGGAGCGTTATCATGTTATTATGTTAGATGAGCTCCAGATTTGGCTTAAGTACTGACTAATCTAATGTACAGTTGAAGTCAGAATTATTCGCCCCCTTTCATATTTTCTTTTCCTTTTTTAAATATTTCCCAAATGATGTTTAACAGAGCAATGAAATGTTGACAGCATGTCTGATAATATTTTTTCTTCTGAAGAAAGTTTTATTTGTTTTATTTTGGCTAGAATAAAAGCAGTTTTTAATAGTTTAAAAACCATTTTAAGGTCAATATTATTAGCATCTTTAAGCTAATTTTTTCCGATAGTCTACAGAACAAACCATCATTATACAGTAACTTGCCTAGTTACCCTAACCCGCCTAGTTAACCGAGCATGAGTGAGTGAGCCGAGCATCTGAATGTGGCAGCAGAAATGACTCATCAGACCAGGCAACGTTTCTCCAATCTTCTATTGTCCAGTTTTGGTGAGCCTGTGTGAATTGTAGCCTCAGTTTCCTGTTCTTAGCTGACAGGAGCGGCACCCGGTGTGGTCTTCTGCTGCTGTAGCCCATCCGCCTCAAGGTTGGACGTGTTGTGTGTTCAGAGATGCTCTTCTGCAGACCTCGGTTGTAACGAGTGCTTATTTGAGTTACTGTTGCCTTTCTATCAGCTGGAACCAGTCTGGCCATTCTCCTCTGACCTCTGGCATCAACAAGGCATTTGCGCCCACAGAACTGCCATTGTGTGTGTGTGTGTGTGTGTGTGATAGTAACTGGATGTACACACAGAAGTATATAAACAGCAAAAGGTATCCATGGTAATAATAGCATCAATAACAGAGTGTGTTGTCGTTTCTCAGTGTATATTCTGACCTTGGCTCTGCTGGAGGAGGAGAAGTGCTGCTGGACGAACAGCGCTCCGAGGGCCATGCCGAAGTGTTTGTTGGCCTGCGTGAGACACAGACGCTCCAGATCCAGCTGCTGCTCGGTGCCGTCGATTTCTCGAGAAAACTCGTGGATGGTGCTGCGAAACGCCGTGGAGAGATGCTCGCTCAGAGCCGCAACCATACGCCACAGCATGTAGTTATGAAGAACACTGAGGAGACACAGCCAAAAGGAAACACTGTCAAAAACTCATTCATTGAGAATTAGCTTAGTCCCTTATTTATCAGAGGTCGACACAGCGGAATGAACCGCCAACTTGTCCAGCATATGTTTATACACACACTTCACACTCATTCATATGTCCATACACACTCATTCACACACACACACTCATACACTACGGCCAATTTAGTTAATCAATTCCCCTATATCACATGTGTTTGGACTGTGGGGGAAACCGGAGCACCCAGAGGAAACCCACGCCCAAACAGTGAGAACATGCAAACTCCACACAGAAATGTCACTGTCAAAAATATGAAAATATATTGACTTTTTATTTAGCTGGGCTTTATGTGAATATATAGTAAAGCTTAATTTATATTTGCGATTTAAAACTGAATTTTCAGCACCATTACTGCAGAAATCAGGATTAACAGTTATGAAGAACACAGAAGAGCACAGACACAGAAAGGAA
>NC_079449.1:1050431-1052931 GCF_903798145.1 Danio aesculapii | reverse complement strand
TATCCCTCTATCCATCAATTTATACATCAATCCAACAATTAATCAAACTAATCATCCATCCACCCATCCATCCATCCACCCATCCATTAAACCAATCATACATCTATCCATCCGTTCATCAAAAAAATCACCCATCCATCAAATTCATCCATCCCTCTATCTATCATTTATCTATTTATTCATCCATTCAACCAATCATCCACTAATCCATGGATCCATCCATCCATTCAACCAATCATCCACCAATCCATCCATTCCTCTAACAATCCACCAAACCATTCATCAAACCAATCACTCATTCATCAAATCCGTCCATACCTCTGTCCGTCATCCAACCATCCATACAACCAATCGTCCACCAATCCACCAATCCATCTATACTTCCATCCAAGAATTCATAAAACCAATCATCCATCCATCAAATCCATCCATCCCTCTATCTATAATTTATTCATCCATTCAACCAATCATCCAATCATTCATCCAATCATCAATTGAACCAATCATCCATCTATCTATCCAGCCAGCCAGCCAGCAAATCATTCTTCTTTCCACCCATCCCTCTATCCATTTCCCCTTACATCCACCTATCTATCAAATCCACAATTCACTCATCCCTCTATCCATGTCCTTATCTATCTTTCCATCCATCTATCCATCCACCCATCTAACCATTCATTGAACCAATCATCCAATCATCCATCCATCCAGCCAGCCAGCCAGCCAGCCAGCCCATCATCCTTCTATCCACCCATCCTGCTAACCCATAACCCTCACATCCACCTCTCTATCAAATCCACAATCCACCAATCCCTCTATCCATCTCTCCATCCATTTTCCATCCATCCCCCCATCCAACCATTCATTGAACCAACCATCCATCAGCCAGCCAGCATGATTAAAACTAACATTCCACATGAGTGTGTGTGCGTGTGTGTTTAGGTGTAGGTGAGTGTGTGAGTGTGTGTGTGTGTGTGTGTGTGTGTGTTTGCGTGCATGTGTGAATTTATGTATGTGTGTGTGTGTTTGCTTGTTTGTGAATGTGAGTGAGTGCATGTGTGATTTTATGTGTGTGTGTGTGTGTGTGTGTGTGTGTGTGTGTGTGTGTGTGTGTGTGTGTGTGTGCGTGTGTGTGTGTGTTTCATTGCCTCCATCCCCGTGCATCTCACCGTCAGCTCATAATTACACCCATTAAATCGTCCTTTGGCTCAACAGCCTCTCAAACCACAGACTAGCATTCAGATGCGATCCAATCATCACCCCTACAAACTACTTCCTTTTAATTACCCATAAAACAGACATAAACAACAGAACGGGAAACCACATCATCATCATCATCATCATCATGTCATATGACACACAGGATGATAATTAGATCCTCCTGCAGAAATAAACTGCAGGAAAATAAAGGAGTTTCTGCAGCAACACACACACACACATGCACACACACACACACACACACACACACACACACACACACACACACACACACACACACACACACACACACACACACACACACACACACACATACGAGAAACACACAGAGGAGAGACAATACAAACACACACGGACACACACCTTATGATCAAACACTATAATCCATCACTATCTATCTGTCTAACTGTCTGTCTATCCATTCATAAATGGGTCTATATATTCATCTATCCATCCATCCATCCATCCATCCATCTCTCTATCTATCCATAGAGCTGTCCGTCCATCCATCTGTCCGTCTATCTATTTACCCCTATCTTACTATCTGTCCATCCATAATCCATCAATCTATCCCTCTATCTTGTCTGTCTGTCCATCTATCAATCCATCCATGTATCAATCCATCCTTCAATCCATCCATTCATCTGTCCATCCATCCATCCATCCATCCATCCATCTTGTTTTGTTTTGCTCTACCCCTCAACCTACCTGTCTATTAATCTATCCATCTCTCTATCCAATTCCATATCTATCTGTCCATCTATCCATCCGTCAGTCCATCCATCCATCCGTCAGTCCATCCATCCATCCATCCATCCATCAATCTTGTTTTGTTTTGCTCTACTTCTCTACCTACCTGTCTATTAATCTATCCATCCCTCTATTTATTTCCCTATGTATCTGTCCATCTATCCATCTGTCAGTCCATCCATCCATACATTCATCCATCCACTCATCCATCTTGTTTTGTTTTGCTCTACCTCTCTACCTACCTGTCTATCTATCTATCCAACTCTCCATCCAACTCTATCATTTATCAGTCCATCCAGCCGTCTGTCCGTCCATGCATCCACCTCTCTATCTTTCTATCCATCCATCCATTCATCTATCCCTCCATCTACCTGTTTATCCATCCATCCATATCTATTGTTCCATCTGTCCCTCCATCTACCTGTCTATCCATCCATTCATCCATCCATCCATCCAACCATCTGTCTATCATTCCATCTATTCCTTTTTCCATCCAATTGTCCATCCATCCGTCCATCTCTCTATCTATCCA
>NC_079449.1:1042931-1045431 GCF_903798145.1 Danio aesculapii | reverse complement strand
ATTACTTTTATTACAGATTTATGGTAATGTAATATGACTACTTTTGGATTACATTTCGATTACTTTAATTCCACCTTTATGATGTCGTAATTGATATCTTTTGGATTACATTTTGATTATTTTTATTACAGATTCATGGTAACGTAATCTGACTACTTTTGGATTACATTTAGACTACTAGTATTACACATTTCTAGTAACATCTGACTGCATATGGATTACATTTAGATTGCTTTTATTACATAATTATGGTAAAGAATTTAGGATTACATTCAAATTACTTTTATTACAGATTTATGGTAATGTAATCTGACAACTTTTGCATTACATTTAGATTAATTTTATTACACATTTACAGTAATCTATTCTGACTACTTTTAGGTTACATTTAGATCATTTTTATTACACATTTATAGTAAAGTAAACTCCCTACTTTTGGATTACATTCAGATTACTTTTATTAAACATTTATAGTAATGTAATCTGGCTACTTTTGTATTACATTTAGATTACTTTAATTACACATTTATAGTAATGTAATCTGGCTACTTTTGTATTACATTTAGATTACTTTAATTACACATTTATAGTAAATTAATCTGTCTACTTTTGGGTTACATTTAGATTACTTTAATTACACATTTATAGTAAAGTAATCTGACTACTTTTGGGTTACATTTAGATTACTTTAATTACACATTTATAGTAAATTAATCTGTCTACTTTTGGGTTACATTTAGATTACTTTAATTACACATTTATAGTAAAGTAATCTGACTACTTTTGGGTTACATTTAGATTACTTTAATTACACATTTATAGTAAATTAATCTGGCTACTTTTGGGTTACATTTAGATTACTTTAATTACACATTTATAGTAAAGTAATCTGACTACTTTTGGGTTACATTTAGATTACTTTAATTACACATTTATAGTAAATTAATCTGTCTACTTTTGGGTTACATTTAGATTACTTTAATTACACATTTATAGTAAATTAATCTGTCTACTTTTGGGTTACATTTAGATTACTTTAATTACACATTTATAGTAAATTAATCTGTCTACTTTTGGGTTACATTTAGATTACTTTAATTACACATTTATAGTAAATTAATCTGTCTACTTTTGGGTTACATTTAGATTACTTTAATTACACATTTATAGTAAAGTAATCTGACTACTTTTGGGTTACATTTAGATTACTTTAATTACACATTTATAGTAAAGTAATCTGACTACTGTCATGATTACCAGCGATCTAACCACCAGAGGTCGCTGGTAAACACACACATTCACATGGACTACATCTTATGAACTACAAATTCAGTCATGCCACACACACACACACACCTGCTCCAAGTCTCCACTGATTGGACTCCCACAGCTGATGCTGCTTCTGGACTAATCACACACACTACTTTAGCAGCACACACACTCACTTCCTAGCCGAGTCTTGTTTACCTGTAAAGTGACAATTCAACGCATTTTCTTTAGTCTTGTTTCTCCGTGTTTTGACCCTAGCCAAGTTTGTCTGTTTGTCCATGTTCACTGCCTGCCTTCCGACTTCTCGCCTGTTATAGTGACTACGATTCTGGATTTGCCTATATTCATCTGTTTGCACCTGTGTTGACCCTTGATTGCCTGACTAACGAATAAACCTGCACTTGGATCCTAACGTTGTCTCTGTCATCCACGTGTTACAACTACTTTTGGGTTACATTTAGATTACTTTAATTACACATTTATAGTAATGTAATCTGGCTACTTTTGTATTACATTTAGATTACTTTAATTACACATTTATAGTAAATTAATCTGTCTACTTTTGGGTTACATTTAGATTACTTTAATTACACATTTATAGTAAAGTAATCTGACTACTTTTGGGTTACATTTAGATTACTTTAATTACACATTTATAGTAAAGTAATCTGACTACTTTTGGATTACATTTATACTACTTAAATATTACATTTATGATGTCGTAATTGATTACTTTTGGATTACATTTAGATTACTTTCATAACACATTTAAGGTAACATAATCTGACTACATTTAGATTACTTTTATTTCAGATTTATGGTGATGTATTCACACTACTTTTGGGTTACATTTAGATTACTTTAATGACAAATTTATGATGTAGTAATTGATTACTTTTGGATTCCATAAAGATTACTTTGATTGCACATTTATGGTAATGTTTTTTGATTACATCCAGATTACTTTTATTACAGATGTATGGTCACCTATTCTGACTACTTTTGGATTACATTTAGATTACCTTTGTGCTAACCTTTATTTAATATCACATATACTCAAGCAGGATAATTTGTGCTATTTTAAAAGACAGAAAGAAAATAAAATACCTTCATTTAAGCCTAAACAGCTTCTTTTAAAGTGCAATGATGCACAGATAATATTTCATAATACTCATATATCAAAATAATATAACATTATAAAAAATCCTGCCATTTGAGCTACAAATATGAA
>NC_079449.1:1022971-1039931 GCF_903798145.1 Danio aesculapii | reverse complement strand
GTAAAGTAGTTTAGGAAATTTGCTGGTATTTGATTTGAATTTAGCCTCTAAAAATTAAAATACTCATTGTACATGTAGATTGCTGTAGCAAAGTAATGCTTTACAACTCTGAGCATACTTTTCATAAATTAATAAATAACTGTTGCTCAGTAATATCTATCATAAATCAATCACAAGATATAGAAATTAAAAATATAAAGCTTTCAAACGATATATAGTTTCTCAATATTCAATTAGGATTTAATTGCAATATAGTGACGTAAACATAAGTGTCGGGTTAATCTTTTTGACATATTTGACTAGAAACGAGACAAAAAAAGACATTTTTTTTACATCAAACGCCCTGATTTCTGGCTACACTAGTGTTTGTTCTCCATTTTACTCCAGACATGTTAAAATGTGTGTGTTTGTGTGTTCAGATGTGTGTTTGGTGGTCTTTAAGTGATTTAATAGAGCCGTAGTGATGCTATTAAAGGCATTTAAGTCGAAAAACAAGAAGAAGTGAGTTTCTTATGGTCATTTATTGCTGTCAGAACTGAAGCAAACACAATTTATAAAGTAGAATGTGAAGTTTGCTAATATTTTATCTAACTTAGCCTCTAAAAACATTAAAATACTAATTTTACATGTGGATTGCTGTAGCGAAGTAATGCTTTACAACTCTGAGGATACTTGTCGTAAATGAATAAATAACTGTTGCTCAGTAATATCTATCAATAATCAATCCCCAGATATGGAAACTAGAAATATTAAGCTTTCAAACGATATATAGTTTGTCATTATTAGATTAGGATTTCATTGCAATATAGTGATGTAAACATAAATATCGAGTTACGATTTTAGCGATATTTGGACTAGAAACGAGACAAACACATTTTTACAGGAATTGCCTGGTTTTCTGGCCACACTAGTGTTTGATTTTTCCATTTACTATAGACATGTTAAAGTGTGTGTGTGTGTGTGTGTGTGTGTGTGTGTGTTTGTGTTTGTGTGTTCAGATGTGTGTTTGGTGGTCTTTAAGTGGTTTATTAGAGCCGCAGTAATGCTATTAAAGGAATTGGAGTTGAAAAAGAAGAAAAAGCGAGTTTCTGATGGTCATTTTCTGCTGTCAGAACTGAAGCCAACACAAATTATAAAGTAGTAGGGGACATTTGCTGGTATTTGACTTGAATTAGTCTCCAAAACACATTACAATACTCATTGTACATGTAGATTGCTGTAGCAATGCTTTACAACTCTGAGTATACTTGTTGTAAATGAATGAATAAATAACTGTTGCTCAGTAATATCTATCAATAATCAATCCCCAGATATGGAAACTAGAAATATTAAGCTTTCAAGCTATATATAGTTTGTCATGATGAGATTATGATATACAGTGACGTTATCATAATCGTCGGGTTAAGATTTTTAAGATATTTGGTCTAGAAACAAGACACCACAAACGTCCTGTTTTCTGGCTATGCTAGTGTTTGTTTTCTCCATTTACTACAGACATGCTAAAGTGTGTGTGTTTGTGTGTTCAGATGTGTGTGTTGGTCTGTAAGGGGTTTATTGCAGCCGCAGTGATGCTATTAAAGGCATTGGTGTTGAAAAAGAAGCAGAAAAAGCGAGTGTCTGATGGTCATTTACTGCTGTCAGAACTGAAGCCAACACAAAAGATGAGTCTGAATGTGTTCATAAGGTGGAAGTCAATGGGTTGCAGTGTTTGTCTTTTGTGTTTGTGCACACAGGTTTGAGCTGGAGAAAATAAAAAAGACTGAATTACGAGTGAATCATCATGCGTTTGTGATCCTGATGACAATCTTTGTGGAAAAGTTTGTGAAGACAAATTATTTATGAAATTTATTCAAGTTATAAAGCTGTACAGTTTTTGAAAATTATGTGTGAAATTGGTGACTATATAAGTATCTTTTATAGGATGTATTTATTAAGTTTTACACTATATAAAATCATTTTCCTGTGTATGTTTTAAAGAATCTGAACATTATTTTTTTACTTTTGACAATATTTGTAATGTAGGCATCAAATTATGAAGTAGTATGTGAAGTTTCCTGGTATTTGGTTTGAATTTAGCCTCTAAAAATGTTAAAATACTAATTTCACATGTAGTTTGCTCTAGCGAAGTAATGCTTTACAACTCTGATATTACTGAGCAACGTTATTTATTATAGTAAGATTTTGTTTGGCTGCAGTACCACACATGACCACGAGGTGACATTGGTGACCATATAAGGGCGCTTTCTTTTCCTGTGTATGTTTTCATACTTTTGACAATATTTGTAAAGTAGGCATGAAGTTATAAAGTAGTTTGGGAAATTTGCTGGTATTTGATTTAAATTTAGCCCTTAAAAACATTCAACTACTACAGTACTACACATGGCCATTAGGGGAAATCGGTGACCATATAAGGGCACTTCCTGTTCCTGTGTATGTTTTTAAGAATATAAACCATATTTTTTAAAACCTTTGACAATATTTGTAATGTGGGCATCAAATTATAAAGCAGTATGGACTATTTGCTGGTAAACATTCAAATACTAATTTCGCAAGTGGATTGCTGTAGCGAAGTAATGCTTTACCACTCTGATATTACTAAGCAACGTTATTTATTATAGGAAGATTTATTTATAGTAAAATTTTGTCAGGCTGCTGTACCACACATGACCTCCAGGTGACATTGGTAAACATATAATCTGTGTTTTTTTCATATTTTAGACAATATTTGTAAAGTAGGGATCAAATTATAAAGACGTATAGAAGGTTTGCTGTTAATTGTCTTGAATTTAGCCTCTTAAAAACATTAAAATACTAATTTTACATGCAGATTGCTGTAGCGAAGTAATGCTTTACAACTCCGATGTTACTGAGCAACATTATTTGTTATAGTAAGATTTTGTTTGGCTGCAGTACCACACATGACCACGAGGTGACATTGGTGACCATATAAGGGCGCTTTCTTTTCCTGTGTATGTTTTCATACTTTTGTCAATATTTGTAAAGTAGGCATGAAGTTATAAAGTAGTTTGGGAAATCTGCTGGTATTTGATTTAAACCTAGCCCCTAAAAACATTCAAGTACTACAGTACTACACAAGACTATTAGGGGAAATTGGTGACCATATAAGGGCACTTCCTATTCCTGTGTATGTTTTAAAGACTATAACCCATATTTTTTAAAACCTTTGACAATATTTGTAATGTAGGCATCAAATTATAAAGCAGTATGGACTATTTGCTGCTAAACATTCAAATACTAATTTTACAAGTGGATTGCTGTAGCGAAGTAATGCTTTACCACTCTGATATAACTGAGCAATGTTATTTATTATAGGAAGATTTATTTATAGTAAAATTTTGTCAGGCTGCTGTACCACACATGACCTCTAGGTGACATTGGTAAACATATAATCGGTATTTTTTCATATTTTAGACAATATTTGTAAAGTAAGCATCAAATTATAAAGACGTATAGAAGGTTTGCTGTTAATTGTCTTGAATTTAGCCTCTAAAAACATTAAAATACTAATTTTACATGCAGATTGCTGTAGCGAAGTAATGCTTTACAACTCCGATGTTACTGAGCAACATTATTTGTTATAGTAAGATTTTGTTTGGCTGCAGTACCACATATGACCACGGTGACATTGGTGACCATATAAGGGCGCTTTCTTTTCCTGTGTATGTTTTCATACTTTTGTCAATATTTGTAAAGTAGGCATGAAGTTATAAAGTAGTTTAGGAAATTTGCTGGTATTTGATTTAAATTTAGCCCTTAAAAACATTCAAGTACTACAGTACTACACAAGACTATTAGGGGAAATCGGTGACCATATAAGGGCACTTCCTATTCCTGTGTATGTTTTAAATATAACCCATATTTTTTAAAACCTTTGACAATATTTGTAATGTAGGCATCAAATTATAAAGCAGTATGGACTATTTGCTGGTAAACATTCAAATATTAATTTTGCAAATGGATTGCTGTAGCGAAGTAATGCTTTACCACTCTGATATAACTGAGCAATGTTATTTATTATAGGAAGATTTATTTATAGTAAAATTTTGTCAGGCTGCTGTACCACACATGACCTCCAGGTGACAATGGTAAACATATAATTGGTATTTTTTCATATTTTAGACAATATTTGTAAAGTAAGCATCAAATTATAAAGACGTATAGAAGGTTTGCTGTTAATTGTCTTGAATTTAGCCTCTTAAAAGCATTAAAATACTAATTTTACATGCAGATTGCTGTAGCGAAGTAATGCTTTACAAATCTGATATTACTGAGCAACGTTACTTATTATAGTAAGATTTAGTTTGGCTGCAGTACCACACATGACCACGGTGACATTGGTGACCATATAAGGGCGCTTTCTTTTCCTGTGTATGTTTTTATACTTTTGACAATATTTGTAAAGTAGGCATGAAGTTATTTAAGTAGTTTAGGAAATTTGCTGGTATTTGATTTAAATTTAGCCCCTAAAAACATTCAAGTACTATAGTACTACACAAGACTATTAGGGGAAATCGGTGACCATATAAGGGCACTTCCTATTCCTGTGTATGTTTTAAAGACTATAACCCATATTTTTTAAAACCTTTGACAATATTTGTAATGTAGGCATCAAATTATAAAGCAGTATGGACTATTTGCTGGTAAACATTCAAATACTAATTTCACAAGTGGATTGCTGTAGCGAAGTATTGCTATGGAGTAATGCTAATGATATAACTGAGCAATGTTATTTATTATAGGAAGATTTATTTATAGTAAAATTTTGTCAGGCTGCTGTACCACACATGACCTCCAGGAGACATTGGTAAACATATAATCGGTATTTTGTCATATTTTATACAATATTTGTAAAGTAGGCATCAAATTATAAAGACGTATAGAAGGTTTGCTGTTAATTGACTTGAATTTAGCATCTAAAAACATTAAAATACTAATTTTACATGCAGATTGCTGTAGCGAAGTAATGCTTTACAACTCTGATGTTACTGAGCAGCGTTATTTATTATAGTAAGACTTATTTATAGTAAGATTTTGTTTGACTGCAGTACCACACATGACCATCAGGTGACATTGGTGACCATATGAGGGTGCTTCCTTTTCCTGTGTATGTTTTAAAGAATATAAACCATATTTTTTCATACTTTTGACAATATTTGTGAAGTAGGCATTACATTATAAAGTAGTTTAAGAAATTTGCTGGTATTTAACTTGAATTTGGCCTCTAAAAACATTAAAATACTAATTTTACATGCAGATTGCTGTAGCGAAGTAATGCTTTACAACTCTGATGTTACTGAGCAGCGTTATTTATTATAGTAAGACTTATTTATAGTAAGATTTTGTTTGGCTGCAGTACCACACATGACCATCAGGTGACATTGGTGACCATATAAGGGCACTTCCTTTTCCTGTGTATGTTTTTAAGAATATAAACCATATTATTAAATACTTTTGATGATATTTGTAAAGTAGGTCTCAAATTATAAGGTAGAATAGTAAGTTTGCTGGTAATCGATTTAAATTTAGCCCCTAAAAACATTAAAATACAAGTACATGTGAATTGCTGTAGCACAATAATGCTTTACCAATGATAATAATGAGTAACATTATTTGTTATAGGAATATTTATTATATTTAATATAGTAAGATTTATTTTGCCTGCAGTACCAAACACGACCATCAGGTGACATTGCTGACTATATAAGGGCTCTTCGTATTCCTGTGTGTGTTCATTCGTTTATATTATTCAAAAATTCATTAAAGTTTTAAGGCTGTGCAAGTTTTGAAAGTTATATAGTCACTATAGTTACTCGTAAATTTAAAATTTGTTTGTTTATTTTAATTTTCAGATGCTTTAATTTATAATTTTGTCTTATTTCTTATGCAAATGCACTTTTATATTATAATTGCATTGTTTTATCTTGCACTTATATAACTGCCAAAGAAACTTTTCTAATTTAGTTTAATTAAAACTAAAAACTCATTTTAAAACTAGAGTTATTTTTGACTCCAGTTAAATTAAATTAAAAAGAGAAAGTTTTAATTTCTAATTCTAATTCTAATATGTTCTACAATGGTAATATTTTGAATTAGTTTAATTTTAGTTTTCATTAAATTTTCTGATCCTTTAATTTGTAATTTTGTCTTATTTCTTGTTTACATTTTTTTAATGGCACTTATTTAAATGCAATTATTTTTTAAAGTGTTTTTAGTAATAAAATCGAATAACATAAGAATATAAAATCTAATCCATGCATTGGCGTGGGTTTCCTCCACAGTCCAAACACATGCGCAATAGGGGAACTGATTAACTAAATTGGCTGTAGTGTATGAGTGTGTGTGTGTGTGAATGAGTGTGTATGGGTGTTTCCCAGTACTGGCTTGCAGCTGGAAGGGCATCCGCTGCATAAAACATATGCTGCAATAGTTGGTGGTTCATTCCACTGTGGCAACCCCTGATGAATAAAGGGAGTAAGCTGAAGGAAAGTGAATGAACGAACTTATATGAGGTGTAAAATTTAACGACTGCGTTTGAGGATGGAGAATTTGCCATTCAAAGTTGTAGATAAATACATGTAAATAAGAAAGCTGAAAGTACAGTAATGAGGTGGTGTTTCTCTCTCCTTCTGTGTGTGTGTGTGTGCAGGATCCTGCTACAGAAGGACTACGGTTTCCTGCGGGACATTAACGTGTGGCATCCGTTCGTCACCGTCGGGGTTTATTCCTCCACACTGTCAGCAGCCATGAGTAACCTGATCGGGGCTTCACGAATACTCTTCGCCCTCGCCAGAGATGACCTGTTCGGTACAGACAGAACACACACGCACATCCGCACACAAACACACACATATATATACTCTCACACTAACAGGCGCACAAACATACATGCATATATAGACATGGACACACACACACACTAGCATCACACTCACTAAGAACAAACATACACATACTGTGCACCCACACACACACACACACGCAGGAGTGTTGAGGTGCTGTGAGCTGCAGGTTGTTATATTTACACAACTGTTTACACACATGAAAGGGTCAGAGTTACTGTTTATGCAAACGAGGCTCATTAGGAGGCGTGTCTGATTGAGAAAGGCTATAATTAACGAGAACATGTGCGGTGTGTGTGCTGTCAGCGTGTTTTGTGTGTGTGTAGGCATTTATGTGTGTGAGTGGGTTTGCTGTCAGTGTGTATTGTGTGCGTACATATGAGTGTGTGTAAGTTGTGTTTGTTGTTAGTGTGATTGTATGGATCTATATTGTGTATATGAATAGATGTATGTGTGTGTGAGTTTGTATGTTGTGACTGGATATGTTGTTTGTGCGTCTGTGTTGTCAGTGTGTGTACATACTATATGTGTATGTGTCTATATATATGTATATATGTGTGTGTGTGTGTGTGTGTTATTGTTTATGTGTGTTTCTGTATGTGTGTCTGTATTTGTGTGTGTGTGTGTGTTGTTTGTGTCTGTATTTATGTGTGTTTGCTGTCAGTGTGTGTAGTGTGTGTGTATACGTGTATGTTGTGAGTGTCTGTTGTTCGTGTGTTTGTGTGCGTGTGATTGTATAGATCTATGTTGTGTGTGTGTGTGTGTGTGTGTGTGTTTGTATGCTGTGAGTGTGCTAGTGTATGTGTGTGTGGATGTATGCGTGAGTGTGTGCATACTGTGTGTGTGTATGTGTTTGCATGTATCTGTATGAGTGTATGTATGTGTGTTGTTAAATTGTGTGTGTTTGTGTGTTCTGCATATATCTGTGTGTATCTGTATATATATGTATGTGTGTGTGTGTGTGTGTGTGTTTGTGTGTGTGTGTGTGTGCGCAAGTGTGTTGTTAGAGAATGTGCGTGTGTGTGTGTGTATCTGCGTATATCTATGTGTATCTGTGTGTGTGTGTGTGTGCGCAAGTGTGTTGTTAGAGAATGTGCGTGTGTGTATCTGCATACATCTATGTGTATCTGTGTGTGTGTGTGTGTGTGTGTGTGTATCTGCATATATCTATGTGTATCTGTGTGTGTGTGTGCAAGTGTGTTCTTGTTAGAGAATGTGCGTGTGTTTGTGTGTGTGTGTATTTGCATATATCTATGTGTATCTGTGTGTGTGTGTGTGTGTGTGTGTGTGTGTGTGTGCAAGTGTGTTCTTGTTAGAGAATGTGCGTGTGTGTGTGTATCTTCATATATCTATGTGTATCTGTATATGTATGTGTATGTATGTGTGTTCTTGTTAGAGAATGTGTGTGTTGTTGTTAGAGAGAGAGGGTGTGTGTGTGTGTGTGTATCTGCATATATCTATGTGTATCTGTATATGCGTGTGTATGTATGTGTGTTCTTGTTAGAGAATGTGTGTGTTGTTGTTAGAGAGAGAGGGTGTGTATGTTTGTGTGTGTGTGATTGATGGGTGTGTTGTGTGTCTGTGAGCGAGTGATTGATTCTCAGTTTATTCTCCTTCAGCTGTTGATCCGCTCAGCACTCGTGTTCATCTGTAAATATGAGGAGATTCCTTCACTTCACATCAGATCAGCTCAAGACACTGTGTGTGTGTGTTTCTCCCTCAGGAAGAGTTCTGTCTCCAGCTAAACGCACCTCTGCCAGTGGGAACCCCTGGGTGTCTGTGCTGATCTCCTGGTTCCTGGTGCAGGTCTGTTTCTCTGTTTCTACAGCCAACATCAGGCGGTTGTTGCTAGAAGGGATACAGCTGTGGCCGGAAGTTAATGAGAATCATTCATTAGTTCATTTTCTTTTCGGCTTAGTCCCTTTTTTAATCAGGGGTCACCACAGTGGAATGAACCGCCAACTTATCCAGCATATGTTTTACGCAGCGGATGCCCGTCCAGCCACAAGCTAAGACTGTGAAACACCCATACACTCTTGCATTCACATTGATACACTACGGCCAAATTAACCCATTTAACTGTATTTTATTAAAGTCTACCCCTACCCCAACCCTCACAGTAATATAAAAGTGGTAGTTATTGTTGTAGTGTCACAAACAAATATGCTATAGACAGTTTCAATGTGGTAATGGCCAGAGATGTATAAAGTACTAAAGACCCAGACTTAAGTAAAAGTACAAGTACTCTATCAAAAAGTGACTTGAGTAGAAGTAAAAGTGCTCTTTAAGCACCATACTTAAGTGGAAGTACTAAAGTATTCAACATTTTTTGTACTTAAGTATTGCAAGTAGTTTATTTCAAAATTTACTACTCAAGTACTGAAAGTAAAAGTACAAGTATTGTGTAATGTAGTTATTAAAGAATGCAGTCAAAAGACATCATATTGTTTTGTTTATTTTAAATCTCTTTTTTGGGGGCACGTCATTAAGCAGAACGAAAAGAAACATGACTTACAATACTGTTTTTCTCTCACGCTTGAACCACAGATCTGACAAATTATAACAGCTTTAACACACACCTTTCAAAGTTGTGTGTCACAAAAACAGTCCATAATCCACTCAAAACGCTATTGAAACCCATTTTCGGAGCACAAATTACTGGTTGTAAACGCTGTAAACGAACGTTCTAATTCACTTGATTTTGATTTTATTGTAAAAAAAAGAAAACGTGTATATTACTGTGTTAAATGAAAATCTGAAATATTTTATGGCTTATGGCTATGATTTAGTATTCAAAAATGTTTCATTTTGATTATGTTTTAATTAAATTGGTCCTAAACTTCATATTTTTATAGTATATTTATTCATTCTGGTACTTTTACCATAAACCAACATCTCAACCATTTGGTAGAGGCTGATATTTTAGAAATTATGGGATGTGTTGGGGGAAAATGTATTGATTGTGTTAACCAGCGACATTAGGAGTTAAGAAATGCAATAAATAAAAAGATTTCTATTGGTTTTTTTCTTGGTGTGACAGTTAAATGGTTACTTGTAATAAAATTGTGTCCTTTAATACAGCAGTAAGATATATGAACTGTACCCTTAATTTGACCCGCTCAAAGAAAAAACTCTTTCTGAATGTATCAAACAAAACTCATGCACAGAAGACAGCATGAGCATTTATAGCAAATAAACTAATGTAAATATTCTCCCGCCTGCTTTTTAAACGCTGACAGGCGAGGTCTTACACCCCTTTGATTGGTTATTGTCTTCACCTTCTCAACAGAAAGGGCTGCTATCGGCTTTAGAAATGAAAGCGTTGTTCACTGATGGCGGGAAGAACAGCCGCGGTTACAGTCTATGTATGTATAATACGCGGTTATCACAGGTAATCAATAATAGACACAGTGGAGAAAACTTGCACCTCATACACGCCCAGGTCTGGATCCACAAGTATCGCTTTAACAACCAAGAGGAGATGAAACTCCTTCTGTTACCTCACAAACAGGCCAGCGGGTCAAATGTCCAAAGTGAGAGAGGCAGAGATGGAGTCTCACAACATTTCTCTGTAGTAGTGAAATAGCGGCTCGTGTGCTGTGCCGCCTTCACTCACCCTCGCGCCTCCGTCCTTCGCCATAGTATTGCGACACCGCACATAGGAGATAAATGACGTCAGTATATTTTGACACCTCTAGTAACGAGTAACGATGCAGCTCATAAAAAATCTATCGGAGTAAAAGTATTAAACTCATCGAAAATATGTACTTAAGTAAAAGTGGAAGTAGGAGAAAAAAACAATACTCCAGTAAAGTACAGATACTGCCTTTTAGTACTTAAGTACAGTAGTGAAGTAGTTCTACTTCGTTACTATACATCTCTGGTAATGGCCCATGAACATTTCCTGCTTAACTATTTCATAACTGTAACAAGAGGCAATTCAATCATAACTTCATGTTAAAACAGCTCTCATAACATTATTTATCAATATGTGTCTCTTTTTGGATTCAGGGAAGCTATAGAAATTAAAAATGTAAAACAGGAAATATGTCGGGACCATTGTTTTTGTTTACATCCCTCAAAATGGTCTATATTGATGTGAGTATCCTCAGCTGTATCCCTTCTAGACTTTATCAACTTGTGTGTTCGTTTTCATGACCACGCCCACATCCCAGATGCCCCTCCTACATTAAGCTGTGTATTTAAATGACTCCACCCATATTTAATTCTTGACTTTATTTCATGGAATGCTTTGATTATGTCTTTCCTCATCTTAGAATAATTTAATAAAAAATGAAAGAAATAAAAATTTATTTAGTTTATTTAATGAGTATTATTAAAATAAGAAATGGAAGATTATATAACAACAAAAAACATTTATTTGGTAAAATAAGTAATATTTCAATCAAAATAAAGTTAATTAAATTAAATGTATGTATGTATATATATATATATGTATATGTGTGTGTATATGTATGTGTGTGTGTGTGTGTGTGTGTGTGTGTGTGTGTGTATATGTATATATGTATTTACTTTATAAATCAAAGGTGCAGTAAGTTTGACACCAAGGGGTTAAACTAGGTATTACACTCCTGGTTCAAAACACATTCAAGCGCAGGTTGCCAGATTGAGGACACTAACAGTGTGCCTGACTATCGAGGCTAAAGGCTGATTTAAGTTGTGTTCTAACTAAACGTAACGGCACGCAACAGAAGGAATATTCTCCATATGAAAAGGAGCTTTTGTCCTAACCAACACCTGAAATATATATATTAGGAACTGTATATATATATGTTTTTATTTTCATTGCAGCTGAACAACAGGATAAACTGATCAGCTCAGGTAGAGCTCATGTGCTTTATTCAGTGTTCAATGCTAATAATGTGAGTCTGAACGCCATTTGACAGGACATTTATTGCCATACTACTGAAAGCAGCAGCAGATAGTTCAGCTCAGATCTGGAGAATAAAATGAACTTCAGAACTGAGACTCGGTGCAAACCAACACATATCAGTGATTCAGCATCTACATTTAATAATAAAGTAACAGTCGTGAGCACTGGCTGTACAGGTGCTCAATAACAATGAGGAAATCACAGATACGCAGTTTTGATATAATGCTAGGACTCGGTAACGCTATATTGTTAGACCACTCACTCTCGATCAAATTACACCAGAAGTACCGACCGCTACTGTGTTTTATTCAGTAATTTATTCCTGTGGGGAAGAAATCTGGTCTGAATCTGCGTCTCCTTTCAGAGTCTGCTACTGTCCACCAGAGGTCATATTTCAGTCACAGACGCATGCTTTGAGAGCCTTCTTGCCTGAAAGTACTAAATACGCTGTTTTGCAGCGAGGCGACCCGGGGTGCTGAAATATAATTGGCTAAACTGGCAGTGGGCGGGTTAAACAGATCAAAACAAAGACAGACGCTCCGGCACGTAACACACATGTTCAAAGCAGAATATCTGACTTCAGCATTGTTTCTCAGCTAAACAAGAATGTTGACTGCGCATGTTTCTGAATATCTGCACACATATGATGGTGTTTTAATGCTTTAGACGAATCAAAAACTTGCATACAGCAGCTTTAAGTAATATTACAATAAGAAATAAAGGATTAACTAAATAAATAGGAAAATATATTTGTTATAAATTGAACATTTATTACAATCACAGGGGATTAAACTAAATAAAAAATAACCAAATAAAAATTAAATGAGTTTACAATAATAAAATGTAAAAACAAAACAGATTCAACGTAAAAAATAAAAAATATGAAATAAACTAGAAAAATATATTTACTTGAGGTAATATTATAATAAAATGTAAGTGTAATAAAGTGAATAATATTAATAATTAGATAAAAATATATAAACGAGGTTGCAATCATATAAATACACACATGCAGTGTATTAAAATATAGACGTCTTATTTAAATAATGACAATTTCAATTAACAAACTAATAAAATGTGGCTTAAAATAATAATAAATTAAAATAAAAAAAATATATAAAAATGAGTTTACAGTAATAAAATGGAGACAATAATAAACAATGTATAAATAAATGAATGCAGTGTATTAAAATATAGACGTCTTATTAAAATATTAATAATGACAATTTCAAAAAACAAAAACAAACTAATAAAATGTGGCTTAAAATAATAATAAATGAAATGAAAATAAAATAAAAAGTGGATTGTTGAATTAAAAAATATATAAAAATGAGTTTACAGTAATAAAATGGAGACCATAATAAACAATGTATAAATAAATAAATGCAGTGTATTAAAATATAGACGTCTTGATTAAATATTGATAATGACAATTTCAAAAAACAAAAACAAACTAGTAAAATGTGGCTTAAAATAATAATAAATTAAATGAAGATAAAATAAAAAGTGGATTGTTGAATTAAAAAATATATAAAAATGAGTTTACAGTAATAAAATGGAGACAATAATAAACAAAAATAAATAAATGGTTCAAATAATCAAAATCAAATCAAATTAATTGAATACATGTCTATTTTGTGGTGTAAATGATGTAAAAACCATGTAATTTAATGTAAACATTGTTCATACCACACACTCGCATGATATTTTGAGTTTGTAGCGTCCGAAAATTGTGAAACTCTCCTTTATGTTACAGTGTGAAAGCTGCCAGATGCTTCTGATTCCTCTTGAATTAGCATATTCATAATCTCATTAGCATGTTGGTATTTTACTTTCTTCAGACTGAAAGCTGTGGTATAGTTCTCTTCTTTTCTCACAGTCATTAGTGTCTCTGATTGGTTTGAAGGT
This sequence comes from Danio aesculapii, assembly GCF_903798145.1. Classification (NCBI taxonomy): domain Eukaryota; kingdom Metazoa; phylum Chordata; class Actinopteri; order Cypriniformes; family Danionidae; genus Danio; species Danio aesculapii. The sequence continues at coordinate 1,026,269 of NC_079449.1, read as the reverse complement.
TCTTTTCACTCTCAGTAGTTATTATTATGGGGTGCAGGATGACATGACCTGGAACAGAAAACCAACACGCACACACACACATGGAGACTTACAATATAATACAATACAATAACACAATACTATTATGGAGTGAAGGATGACACAACCTGGAACAGAACACACACACACACACAAAAGATATATACACAGACAGGGACACCACTGGGGGGGGGGGGGGGTGGTGGTGTTGGTGAAGTTAGGATGATTCTAAGGGCCCACGGATTTTGGGGGCCCCTAGAGATGTTGTTAGGGGGCCCTCGTCATACCACTACCCCCCTCTCTTCTTTCGTCTGCGACACAAGTAGCAGTGTGATATGGCTGTATATCTGCACGGGTGGAAGGTGTGTATTGTATCCCACCAGTGCCGATATACAGCCACATGGCACTGCTACTTGTGTGATATTGCATTTATACAACGGTTCGACGCACAATCGCGTATATATAAAAGAAAATCAAACACAGAGTCTCAAAATCCCTTTTGTATGAGGAACTACTTTCTTCCGCCATTTACATCTGCAGCCGATGTCAGAACAGCAGGAACTGCTGCTACTTCACCAACGTCACTGTAGAGCTAGTGTTTGAGTGATTCTCTAGCGTCATGTCTAAAGTGATGACAAAACAGCTAATTTTGCTGACATTTTAAGATTATCAGGCTGAACAGCATGAAATGTCATCAGTCTACAGAGATTTGCCAGTATTTCTCTGTTGAAATCATGAGATCACAATAATTAATCAAGAGAAAGCCAAAGCAAAGCAAACACTAGCAGATTACTATGGTATAAATACAACACTACAACATACAAGATCGACTTTATGCTGAGTTTTTCTCCTCTACAGCTGGATTTTGTTTCGCCTGGCGCCACATCGCGCACCTCCGCTGACTGCACACGCACCTCGTGAAACAGACGAGGCTTTTATACTTGTTGCGTCTGCCCAGGGGCGTAGCGGTCATTTTAAAAGTGGGGGGGACAGCTGTATGTGATCATACGTTCATATAATTATTAATCACCTGTTTCTAAATGGTCTGTCTCTAAAAGTAAGGGGGACGTATTCCCCCCGTCCCCCCCGGTTGCTACGCTCCTGCGTCTGCCATTGTGATATTCTTTAAAACGACAGGGGGCGGTCAGACAGACAAACAGAGAAGTAGTAATTAGTTGTATTATTTTTATTAATTATTTTAATTATTCTAAGGATTTTTTTAACCATTCAAGATTTTATTTCATCAAACTTTGATGCGTCACTTGCTTTTGTTCATATCCGGACAGTTCTACCTATAAGCTTATTTAAATATTAATGACAGCAGAACATGGGTTGCTCTACAAATATATTTGTTATTACGGCAAGAATAAATGCAAAGAAAAAACTACACTTACTAAAATACAGATGTTTTTGTTGTTTTTTTGATTTAGCCTGCTCCACAATTCACACATTATTGTCAGGCTAGTTTCTGTCCTCTTCTTATGCTAAAAGCCAATAATAGTTCAACATTCCTGACCATTATCACCAATAAAGCCCAGAAATTAGCCATCAGTGTTGTAAACTGATAGGTTCATATATTCCTTTCCAGTTATCAAAGAAAACTATTAAATAGTTTTAAAATTCACAATTGTAATATATACAGTTGAAGTCAGAATTATTCGCCCCTTTGATTTGTTTTTCTTTTTTTAATATTTGCCCAATGATGTTGAACAGATTCAGGAAATGTTCACAGTATGTCTGATAATATTTTTTCTTCTGGAGAAAGTCTTATTTGTTTTATTTTGGCTAGAATGAAAGCAGTTTTTAATTATTTTAAACCCATTTTAAGGTCAATATTATTAGCCCCTTCAGCAATATTAGTTTTGGATTGTCTCCAGAACAAACCACTGCTATTTAATGACTTGCCTAATTACCATAACTTTACCCTAATTAACCCAGTTAAGCCTTTAAATGTCACTTTAAGCTGTATAGAAGTGTCTTGAAGAATATCTAGTCTAATATTATTTACTGTCATCATGACAAAGAGAAAATAAATCAGTTATTAGAGATGAGTTATTAACACTATTATGATTAGAAATGTGTTGAAGAAATCTGCTCTCCGTTAAACAGAAATTGGGGACAAAAATAAACAGGGGGGCTAATAATTCTGACTTGTACATCAGTGTTAAACTTATAAATGGTGGAAAAACATATTACTGTAATTGTGTACCTGTGTCTCCACTTTTGCCATGGCCTCTTTTGTCTTTAACAAACTTCTCCCTCAGGTTTTTCCAAACTTTTAAATAATCTTTTCCTCTTCTCCCACGGCTGTTGCCATTTCTAGCCAAGAATTATTGGTCATCTGATTATCCCTATGATCAGGCATGAATGGATCATAAAGATGTCTGTACAGTCGTGCCTATTTCAGACAAAATCTCTTCAGAGTGTTTCATATTCAACTCAAAACAAATGTGGCGCTGCGCGAACTGTTCGCTCGAGTCTCAAAAAAAATCATGCGCTCCGCCAGCCGAAGTCATGTCACGCACACCCAAAGCGAACCTTCGCAAACATAGCGATGACGTCACATTCGCCGCGTGCTTTCAAGCGATCTAGCGGACGCGTCGAGTATAAACCAGGCTTAAGGGCTTTTTATGCTGTCTCTGTTGCCATCTTGTGGCGGAACATCATAAAGATTTCTTCAACACATTTCTGCTCATAATAGTGTTAATAACTCATCTCTAATAAATGATTTATTTTCTCTTTGTCATGATGACAGTAAATAATATTAGACTAGATATTCTTCAAGACACTTCTATACAGCTTAAAGTGACATTTAAAGGCTTCACTAGGGTAATTAGGGTAAAGTTAGATTAATTAGGCAAGTCATTGTATAACAGTGGTTTATTCTGGAGACAATCCAAGACTAATATTGCTTAAGGGGGATAATAATATTGACCTTAAAATGGCTTTAAAACTATTAAATTCTAGCCGAAATAAAACAAATACGACTTATTCCAGAAGAAAAAACATTAGAGGAAATAATGTGAGAAATTCCTGAATCTGTTCAACATCATTTGGGAAATTGTTTGAAGAAGAAAAATATCACAGGAGGGAGAATAACTCTGACTTCAGCTGTATATGTGTGTCTTCTAGTGCATGTGTAGTGTCAGCCTAAAGTGCTCTCCGTGATGCAGTGTGGGTTCATACGCGTATGCTGACTCAGCACATTACAGCGCTGGATCTTTTCCAGACGTTTTCCTAAAACCCGGCGCTCTTTAAAAAGCCTTTTCCTCTGTAACCT